>NC_139833.1:25557645-25667645 GCF_963691815.1 Echiichthys vipera
CATCATTCATCACAACTAATATGCTGCTTTGCCAACTAATATGCTGCTTTGCCAGGCTCCAAGATGGACGTTGCGGTAGAAAATGGACTTATCAGTCTGATAAATGTAATATTATGCCATCTTTAATGTTCACTGGTATAGAACTGCTCTTTCATAAAGTCAAATGTTAATAATCGAAGCAGGCGCAGAGAGACGGCAACAGATTATGATGAGATAAGGGCTGCAAAAACCTAGGTAAAGGTAGTCACTCGTTCTGTCGTTGCTGCCATCTTAACACTCATGAACCCTGTTCAAAAAACAGCACATGGAGCAAAATGAAGATTTAAAAGATTATTGGTGTTTTTCCTGTTCTGCCACTTCGTGACAGAGTGGGGGAGTGTGTTAGAAAGACAAAACTATGTTTGCCTTAGGTTCCAGCTGAACTATCAAAGGTTAATCCCTCCCCCCACCGCTTTGCTTTAACAACTGTGAAATGATTTATTGCTGCTTTCTGCAAAACCTACATTGCCTGTGATGTTTTCCCCTCAGAAGCACATATTTAACGAGTTGAAGGGGGTCGACAAAAGAGCACAGTGGGCAAAGCAAGTGACCACTCTGTAGTGAAGAGGATTTCATTTAATTGTGTTGTATTTTGTCTCTCTCTCTCTTTTTCTCTTTCCCTCTCCAGACATGAATGTAGGTTTCTGTGTGTGTGTTCTCCTGGCTGCTTTGTCCAGCGGCTCCCTGAGTCTGCCCTCACAGTTCATGGTAAGACACATGTAGACAAGCACTGCCACACACAGCTTTACATTATACAGTCCCTGAAACCTCAATTCATTTATAGTTATACATCAGATCCACTCCAAAAGCAGTACTGTATACGCTACAATCCAAAGTACTAAGCATTTTGATGTGCTCTCCAAACTCACAGTCCAGTGAAATGTCTGTTTATTCTGAATTGGTAAAGGTTTTGTTAATAAACTCTTAAATGTATACATTTAAATCCAAATTTCAGGTTTCGATTTGAGATGTTTGATCCTCATCGCTCTCTCTCTTATAGTCACAGAGAGCTGAGGGTGAGGCTCTCATGTCCGACAGCCTGCCTCCCCCCTCACCCCCCCACTCACGCCAGGCCCGCTCAGCTCCAGCGCCCCTCTCAGGGCACCTAGCCAACTACAACCAACGGCAGGAGGACGTAGACGCTCACAACAGCCTGAGCCAGCTACTGGCGAGACTCATCTCCAGGAAAGGTGAGCGCTCGGATGTACCAGCCTCAGATGGACAGGAAGTGTAATTGGAGCAAAAGTCTTTCCCTTTTAGGTATCCCACCTTATTACACACAGAATATTCTTCTTGTCTTGTTTTGCTCCTGGTCTTGTTATTTCTATCTTCACAACATCCATCCATCCATCCATAATCTGCCGTCACTCACGCTGAGTCTTAGTCCTACCATCTGGCATTTCCTGCCTCCCTCTAGCTCTCTCTCTCTCTCTCTCTCTCTCTCTCTCTCTCTCTCTCTCTCTCTCTCTCTCTCTCTCTCTCTCTCTCCTCCCTCCATCTTTCCATACCGCCTTGTTGTTTCCTCTTCCTCCAAACGTCTCCCTGCCTCCTGACGTCCCTCTCTGCTCTCTCTGTCACGGTGTGTCTCTGTTTCTCTTTAACCCTGTGTGACTGGGAGACCTGCTGAGCAGAAGTAGAAACAAAACAAGTCAGCACAAGTCACTTCAACAACCTCATCCAGAGTTTATATTTGCATTAAACTGTTCAGTCAGTATAGGTAGAGAAATATGCAGTGCAATCATGTTTTAGCCAAGCAGAATGACATCTTCATGTCCTTGTCCTTCCTTCAGGATCTCCCTATCAGACCAGATCCTCCCTCACCAGCAGAGCCAGTGGTCTAGCCCCCGGGCACAGGATAAAGGACAGAGATTACCTCGGCTGGATGGACTTTGGACGACGTAGTGCAGAGGAGTACGAATACTCCTCCTAAAGGCACGGCTTGCTTTCGCAGAACCCTGAGTTACAACCCCCCCCCCCCCCCCCCATCACCACCACCAAAAAAAACAAAAAAAATGAGCCCTTTTCACACTGCACTTACTGTAACCAAGGGCTGACTTGACTGGAACCCAGAATGAGTTTAGCATTATAATATACTGTATATAAGCAGTGGGGAGAAAAAAATCCCAAAGGGCAGATCTTGCTTTCTATCTGTGGACCCTGAATCTCCAGCTGAAGTTAAGAGCACTTTCCAAACTGCTCCACGCGCTATGTCAGAATTGTATTTTAGCACAAATGTTGAGGATAAGGTTGACAATATTCTATTTTGTTGAAATGATGAGGAAATGAAAAAATAAAAGTCTGTTAGTCAGTCTCTCAATACTTTCTGACTGCTCTACCCTGTATGTGGCCATTTTGTTCTAAATCATTAAAAGCAGCTCACAAATACATGGTTTCATTTCTATAAAGACTCAGTAATTAAGTAAGAGCTGGGCACTTTTTTCTTTTTTAGAAAACACCACTCAAACAGGAGGTAATGAAAGAAAGAAAAACTATTTGTGTCCAAATAAACTACAGAGTGTGAACATGTGACCCAACAGTGCGACTCATTGATGGGTTTTTATAGTTTCCGGACAATGGAGGTCTTCGACACAGAGGGGAGTTGAGGCTTTGGTTCAAAATGTAATAATTGTCAGTTCATTGTTGGTAAAGTGTGATTTGTTGACAAGAAACACAGAATACCACCAACCTGTCCTTTAAGACCAACAGGAGTCAAACACAAGGTTATGTTAGATTTATCGGTGTTATCAGTTATGTTTTTGGATGAATATAATTTCAAAAGACTCTGAACAATAAGAATAGAAAAACACAGCTATCAAGCCAAACTCCTGAAACAAAAGCCTCATTCCCAGTTTCTTAGATGTATATCACTCAAAGTATTATCAAATGGTTCAATTTTACTGACAATTTAGAATGTAACAAAGGCCTTATGTTGAGCTTAATGAGCCTCTTAGATGTCTATGGCAAATTAAACCAAAAGTGGGATTTAGGTACGTATGTGTCTTTGACGGGTACCCTAATGCATTCAGCTAACAGCAGCCCAGAGCTTCAATTCACTTGAACTTGCAACCCTCTCAAGTCTTTTCATATTATATATTCTGCTGTGCTGTGATACATTACATCACAGATTAGGCGTGGAGTCAGTAAGATTGTCTCTGTATTGGAAGATAAAATTGTCTAAAACAGCCCCAACTTTTCACCCCCAACCCATGGCTAAAACGTGCAGTGTGAAAAGCACATGATATGTCTTAGAAACCACAAAAGGGTCGTCTACTTTATATGAGATGCTTTGGATTCTCCATAACATGCCATAATGCACTGCAGTGGAATAAATCAGAATAATAAGTACTGTAGATATGAAAAGAAGATTGTTTTTGTTCTTTTTTGAAAGATGATGTATGTATGTATGCACTCTAAAAGGTTAACTCTGTGATTAATAACTTGTTTCTACCAACTTTCAGATTCAATGAAATTCTAAATAATGCTAAATTCCCCTTTGGCGTCAGCAAGAAATGCAAATGGCCTCTTTTGGGATTATGATATTATAATGTTTGGAGGGCACAGTTGGTGGGCTGATCCCAAGCATCTCATGTAGCCCCTGACTGCCTGGCCTCCACATGAGCATTTGTCGTAATTCATACTAGTTGAAGCTGCTGTAAAGAATAATGTTGGAAATGAAACTACCTTTAATACACTGCAGAGAGCGAGGGGAACACACACCTCAGATCAGTGGACTTCACATTTTAACATATTGTTTTATGTCTCTAGGTGATTTAAATCAAATGCTAATGAGGAGCAAAGACCCAACATCAAGTCAAAGTAAGGGATTCTGAATGCACCCTGTTTGTATAGAAAACATAATAAAATCAAGTTTTTAGTTTGCAAATCCAACAGAAAATAGACCATCATGTATCCGATGTAAATTTGTTTGTAAAATGGATATGAAGCAATATAAGTGTACGTCATTTTTGATGATAAAATCTGCTTGTATTTGTTCAATGTGAAGCAAAGACACATCTCGTTTTGTATCTGTTACTCTGGCTGAAAATGAATAAAATACTATACTGACTTATGTATTCACACACACACGTCCTTGTTGCACACTGCATACAGAACACACACATTACACTTTTCTCTTCACTTCTCAAACTTACCTGCTTTGATGACCACTCGCCATCAAGCTTGTTATAAGTTATTCCCTTCATCCGAGGAGTGTTTTATCAGAAATGAACTCTTCTCTCAAGTTCCATTACACAAAAAGAGTCACACTAACTAAGAGCAACACAAATATATGTACACAGTAATCAAAAGAGCACAGTGGAAGATGTATTTAACCAAGTAAAAGTTTGCATTATGCAGTAAAATGTTTCCTATCAGTGTTTCCCTATTACATATGATGTTTCTGGATGAATATTCCTGCTGCACTAATGTGTATTGTAATTTGACTACTGTAGTTTAAGGTTGTGATATTTCTTTCTCCTTTAACTTATGCTGTTGGGTAGTTTAATCTGCAGCGATGCATCATATTTCATAAGGTCATTGTTATGATTATATTATGAATATTTTCATCTTTTGTGATGACTCATTTTCCAGCTGATCCAAAAGACTTTATTTAGCTTAAAAGGTAGGGGAATTTTTTCACTACATGAAGGAACACTGAAATTGTTTATCAGAAACATTCAAATTGAAAATCACCAAATTTAGTAATAAGTGTTTTTCCCTGCAGGCAATCTAAAAAAGTGACTAGTTAAAGCTGTCAGACAAATGCAGCAGGAGTAGAGGTGTAGCTGCATACATTTAAAATACTAAAGTAAAATACAAGTACCTTTAATTTGTACTTCAAGTGAAATTCCAGTTTAAAATCATCCCAGGGTCTTTTAAGGCAAATTCAGTTTTTTTGTGTATTAACTATTAACGTAGATTTTCCAGTGAGATGCTAACAGCCTGCTGCGGCTAACACTAATAAGCTCGGGGTGGCATGTTGAACGCATTAAAACGTCTTTTTTAACCACTAACACTGTTCCAAATAACACAAAAACCTCTGCAGTAGCTTGATAAGAGCCCCTACACGTTAACCGAAGCATCAACAATGTAGTTAGTGACATCGGAGTTTATTAAAAGAGTGTTTTGAAAGACTTACCAACTGGCCCAGGTACCAGCTCCTCTCATAGTTAAGTCCATTTAAGTCGATTAGAAAAGTCAATCCAGAGGAAGGAGCCCATTGATGACTTATGCAGCAAAACATGTAAATGTTGTGGTTTGTGGCACTTTGGTGAAATATACCATATATTAATATAAGTTAATAATAGATGGTAAATGGTTTGGAAAAGTCCCACAGCATCTTTCCTGCAGCACTGAAATGTCAAGCAAGAGGTCAGGTTGGAGAGGTCAGGGGGCGTGTGTTGCTGCAAGAGGCACAGCATATGTGAGTGCAAGCACAGGTAAAGACGACTAGCCTGCAACTTGAAGTGAAGGGAGACAGAATGGTTCTTGTTTGGATCTTTCCTGGCTGCGAAACAAAAAGGAAAGAAACAAAAATGAAAGCTTACAACCCAGAAACTTTTCGTAGGCTGCATGATGACCGTGCTCTGATGAACCAGTTGCTCATCGTTTTAAATCTGGACATTGAGGCGCTGATCGAGACACTTAGGCAGGGATTAACGTGTCTGTTTACGACGAAAAGAGCTGGTACAGGGGCCAGTGGGAAAGTCTTTCAAAACACTCTTTTAATAAACTCTGGGTTCACTAACTACTTTGTTGGTGCTTCTGTCAATGTGTAGGGACTCTTATCATGCTACTGCAGATGTTTGGTGTTATTTGGAACAGTGTTAGTGGTTAAAAAAGACGTTTTAATTTGTTCAACTCACTGCCCTGAGTTAATCCGTTTTAGCCGCATTCCACTGTTAGCGTCTGTCCCGTTAGTTGTTCGTGCACGGAAAAAAAATTGTCTCGATGGCTTATTTGATGAGTGTATTTGCCTAAAATGATGGATGATTTTACACCGGAATTTCACTTTAAGTACTTGACAAATGTACTTTTAGGTCTAAAAAACTCACACATTTTTAATATTTGTCTTAAACAAAAATTATTTTCACACATGTACATCTGAAGATATGAAAAAACAGACAAAGCAAGCAAAATGTTTCTCTCTCTCACACACAGGCCTGCTGTACAGACAGACAAAACCCAATATACAGCTTAAAGGATGCTGTCTGTTAATGTATTTCCCTCCTGTCTGAAACACACGTCAGTGTTTACTGTCCGTCTGTGCGTGAAGCTCTTGTGAAGAGTTGTACATATTGATTCTGCTGCTGTTATAGCACACAAACAAAGAGAGTTCTAGCTCCAGATGGGTCAGCCAACCGAGGCTCCAATATGAACATGATCCACGGCTGATCACTAAATAGATTCCCACATGACTGCAACACTTTGGTACACTGGAGCATTTACAGGGCATCTATGATGAAAATAATGAGAAAGCAGACAGACAACTTGAGAAAGACAATAAAGAGCAGTGAGGGAAATATGATGCAATTTGGCTGGGGCAGTGTTTCACTCATTATTGCACCTTTGTTACGTTCCATCTATTGTTGTTGAAACGGCACCTGAGGGACGGACAGGAACACTGTTCCATGAAATGGTCTTGGACAGCGTCAAGAGGTTGAATCTCTTATTTTCTAAGATCTTTATTGCATCAAGCCAAAACGTTGCTCTTCACTGCACCCATATGGACGCAGAGAAAAGTACACTCACAACAGACGTTCATTTTTTTCAAACCAAAGAAATACAGCTCACCAGTTGTATTTTTGATGGATCCGTTTATTTCGTCATTTTAAATACACTGATTGTCATCACCACTCTCTTCTCTGGTACACATGAAAAGTACCATGGAGTCATGTGACATACACATTAACAGCATTCAACATGTTAAAAACAAGTAGATGACAAAAAAATCACATCAGTGGTATAAAGTTTATAACAGCTTTTTAAATCCAAGAACTAATCACTTATTACCATTTACCATTCACCCTGAACCAAGACATAGTGTTAGAAAGTGCGAGAAGCCACGAGTCCCTGTCTGTGGAACATCCAATACAACAAATACACTCCGGGAGCAGCTTTTTTTTAATAATGGATTGATGAATTTAGGGTATGAGCTTTTCTTTCTACCCACAGAGAACGTGTCACATTAGACAAAGCATTTACTTTCTTGTTAGATTTAAAATAACCATTAAAAAAAAGCTGAAACCTGTTTTTTCAGTTATCTGGCCAAATCACAAAGATGTTCTCGACATGTCACTTTGTGTCTCATGAAGTCAACTGAAGATTAAAAAAATAAAAAGATCCAGCTCCTTGTTTGCCTTTCAGTTCTTAAACCAGGGACTACATGACAGAGCCTAAAAGTGCAACAGAAATATTTACACGTCATCAGTTATTCTACAATAAACAGTGTATTGCTTTCACCTGACTCTCTATTGGACCATTTCTGTCTCCAGGTGAATTCAAATGGATATAAATGATTTTGGAATATTTGAATTAATCCTTGATGGCATTTGAGTGAATTCACTTGGAGAAAGTTACTCGCAGACATCCTTACATAATACAACACATATATTTACATGTACAACCGTACAAACTCAAACATGTAATGGAATAAGGACATGGAAACAACATTGAGTGCATTTAAAGTGTAGAGAGAGAAAATCACCTACACCCTCCTTATGGTGCTACTGTATTATAATAAATGTAAGCAATGAACATTTGGCACTGTTTTCAGCATGGCTACACTGCTCTGTTCTGCCCAGCAACACTGGAAAGTAAAGGTTTGATTGCCGGGATCAGACTTCTCAGTCAAGTTCGATTTGTAAATTTAGCCTGACGTGAAATGGCGATGCAAAGTGTGAGTGAAAAGAAAAGGGTCCCCACATCAAAAAGATTCTTTCATTCGCCATGTGTGCCTGGCAATGTTCTTATAGCAATTAATGTTCATACAGCGTGGCTGAACACTCATGTGACCCGTAATTTGAAATTGAATCATAACCTGTGTGGAGATTAAAATAGACAGTGGTCATAAATACCGTCAAAGAAATTATTGTTACACCAGGAAGTGTCCAGTGTGGCCATTTAGTTTTAGCTGTGGCAGTAATTTATTAACGTCATCATGGCTGAGAAATGGAGGTGAGCAAGGCACCAATATGTCCATTGGGTTTACTACAGATGGTTAAACTGTCTCTATTCTGTTATGACCAAGCCAGTTCATTGTACAGCATCAAAGGCAGGACAGTTAGTGAGCACAAGTCCTGCTGTTAGGGATTGGTTTGGGTTAGTTTGTAAGAGATTGGTCATAAAAGTAAAAAGTAAAATGACAGCTAGATGATCCGGACTACTGGACACAGCGATGAAACCGTAACCATTCTGCTTCCTTTTAGTTACATCTCTCACACATTGTGTGAGCAGTTCTTTCTATTACAGACTCAGAGTAGCATGCATCTAACTGACCTAAAATGTGTGAAATGTTCATGAATATAAATCTCAGAGCTGATATGTGAAAAGATGGATTCCATGTTAATGAGAGGGATCGTCTTTACAATAAAACCAAGGTTCCACACACACACACACACACACACACACACACACGCACGCACGCACGCACATGTGCGCAGGCACACGCGCACACACACGCGCACACACACGCGCACACACACCAGCAAGAGTCAGGTTGGACCGTTGTCATTACTTACTGTTACTTGAAATGTGCATCACTTATCATTTTCACATAGTATTTGAATAAACTATATTTACTCTAAAACCTTTTTACTTGAGTTCAAATGTGTTTTACCCTTTGCATAAGAAACGTCTTGGTGTATGGTATATTTCATTAATAGAACACAGTATTTCTCTGGTATTGTCAATCTGACAGACAGAAATCTAAACACTACAGACAATGTCTATTTGTCTAGCGCAACACAGTCTTTGGTCACTAAAATATAGCTACGAATTAACACTTCCTTTCAAGTACCATAGTTAAGTGTCATTCAAAGCTAAAAAAGCTGCTAAATATGTGTGCATTTGTGTGTATATTGAGTATAATCAGTGTTGTGTGATTTCTTAACATGGCGTCTGGCTGCATTTGTTCCTGCTTTGGTCCCTGTTTTGGTTGCAATTGCAATACTGCTATAATAACTGCACATCTAAATGGTGGGTTCTCAAAGCTTTTGTAAACTGCAGGCCAGATCATTTTTTCTATATAGTGGCGACCTACCACTTGTGACTGAGGGAAACACTGACATTTGTATGTAAGTCTTCGTGTGTCAGTGGAAATGTCCCATGGCCTCAGCAGCCTTCATTCTCACCGCAGGGTCTGGATCTTGGAGCAGCATCACTAAACCTGAGGCACAAACACACCAAAAACAAAGTCAATACCAGAAGAAGACAAACAGAATAAAAAAGGTTGTGCAATAATTCACCTTTAGTGATGCTGCCCATGTTCAGATGGGATAAATGCTCCTCTGGAAGATTACCCAGCAGGAACCCTGAGAACAAACACACACACACATCACATAGAGTGGGAACAAACGGTTTCTGATTCATACATCGACTCAAGTTCAAGAGGTTTAACACATCAATGTTCATGCCGTGGTGCAAGGTACCAGAGCGTTGCAGTCCCACCTATAAACATGGCAGCTCCTCCTCTGACTTCAGCCCAGTTGCTCTTGAAGAACTGGATGACTGAGATGTGATAGAAGTTCAGCATGCCTGGAAAGTCCTGAATCTATAAACCACAAAACGTGCACTGAACATCAAACATGAAGAACCACCTGTTATGTAGTTCGAGAATATCACCTATTCTGACTGTGGAAAGATTCTGTGTGGTTGATCCTTAAATACACTTTGTGTTACAGCCTGAAAATGTCAAACTAGTTTTGATGCTTTTTGCTCAGATTTTCATGACATTGTTTCTTTTCTTTTTTTCAAAGGAAAATAGCAACAAAAAACTTCAAGGATCTTAATCCAATTAAATTTACAAAAGAGCTATCTGAATACATTTCATACTCTATAAGAAGGTGCACAACATCCCTTAATCAGCCGTGCTCATGTGTGACTGTGCATAACTCACCAGGTACTTGGTGAGGTCATTGATGAACTCTCCGTAATGCAAGCTCTTGTCATCGTGGAGGTGGTTCTGAAACATGGCGGTGATCTGCTCTGATCCCACCACAGGAGCACACACTCGCATTGAATACTTACACGCCTGGAGCGATGCAAGAACAAGATCCACGTTAGTATGAAATAATGCAGCAGTTTGTCCCGAAGGTTTCAAATGCATTCATTCAAGGAAAAAGAGGTTCTGAAAGTTTGTTTCTGTGTTTATGCATATACTTTTTCTACTGTACCTTGACCACCTGTGGGTTTGGGTCAACCAGGTGTAACAACAGGCTGACTAGGACATTGTGGATCTGGTCTTTGAACACTTGCTCTCCTGAACCAAACTTGGACAGGTTCCCCATTAGATGGATGGACGCACAGCGGATCTCATCATTGTCCTGGATGAGCACAGGGTCAGAAGGTACTGTTAGTGATATACTGTATGTGTTTGGTTCTGTGGTAAACAACTTAATCTTCTCACAAGAAAGACACAGAAATACAACACACCTCAGCTTTGAATAATTCCAACACATTCAATACTATATGTTGCATTAAGGGTCAATGCTGAAATGATCACTAAATAACTCCACAACTGTTAACAAAGAATACATATACCTGTAGATTTATAATATTTTTGAGAGTTACATACAGTATATATGTGAACATGTTAAGGAAACTTACACTTTCCAAGAATGGTTTAATCTTCATGAAGATATAGACCACTAGTAAATGGACGTTCTTCTTGTCCAGATAGAGGAGAACTTTAGAAAGACCAGACATGGCTTCAAGGGTGATCAGCTTACCTGCAGGAAGAGGCCAGAAATGAAAAAGAGCTACTTATAACAACCAATCCAGGATGAGAGGCTGAACAAAAGAACAAGGCAGATGTCAAACATGACAGAAAAGTTAAAGGATATGGCCAAAACCTTCTTCCCTATATACGTCATTTTTTATCTCGATAACGATGCATATCATGTTAAAGCATGTTTTCTGGTTATTTTGTGACTAAATAGCCTAGTCTCTATGAAATAACCACATGGTAATGGTTTTGTATACTCCTGTGTGAATTAAAAACTAAAATATTAAAAGTATGTTCTAAATGTATTAAAAACTTTAGTGCAAATTTCAAGTGAAATTATAGAGATGAGATTTTTTTTTCACTGATTTTTACAAAAATATTTCAAAGTTAAGTTAGTATGTGCTTGTTATCAATTTAGACAAAAGCATAGTATATCACGATACCTCGATATATGAATTGATTACGTTAGGATACCACTGAAAGACGATAAATGATCACATTGAATGATCACACAGCCCTACCCCAAACCACTAGACTGTAAGCTTGAACCATCACTGCAATAAATCAGGAGAGCCAGACAACATATTACTGTAACTTTACTGTATCCATCATAAGACATATCATCACTCTCATCTTACCTGGGTCGTCTTTCTCCTCCATGCCTGAACTCATAGCTGCCAGCAGCTCCTTGGCATATTTATTCACCTGGTGGGAAAGAAGTAGGAGTAAGGAAGGGACCCATGGATCCCAAAGAAATATGTGTCAGTGATCCACCAGTCAGTTTCCCTATGGTCGCAGAGAGTTTGTGCTCTTGTGTGCGTTGTACCTTTTCAGGTGATCCCACGGCTATATTGCCCAGCCCCCGCACAGCCAACATGCGGACAGTACAACAGGTATCTGATATCCTCTCCATCATGTTGTTCATTAACACGTCTATCAACATTAACTCCGTCACCACATGATGGTTTAAGAGCTGGATTCAGTGAATGAGAGAGAAACAAAAAAACTAGGTTATTCATGTTCTCCATCTGCTGGTCAACAAGCTGATCCATATTCTTTATTTTCAAATGGCATTTTGTTTTCATACACTATGTCATTTAAATGGGGTTAGGGATATGAAAAAGTCATTGTATCACCTCAGAGAAGAAAGCAGTGACAGTGATTCTCTGGCATTCGTAGATGTTGTTCAAGGAGGGACACAGACACTCAACAATGGAGGGCAACCTGGGACCAGCATGCTTTGCCATTGCCCTATAGACAAGAAAAACACTTACATTTACACAGGTTTTATATACAGAAGGGCTTCAATATCTAAAACAGATTTAATAGTTACGAGAGAAACAGGAGTGAAGATACCATCAAAGAAAGGATGGTGTTTTCATTCTTAGACTACAGCTTAATGTATTGAGCATCGCACATTTTCTGATGAGCTTCAAACATGAAAGTCACTTATTTCACAACAATACTGATGAGCAAAAATCTGTAGAAACTTCAATCTAGCTAAGTTCACTTGACAGTACCAGCAATTGTCTGGTGTGAATTCCTGATTGAGGTCTCAAACTGAACCCACCCTACTTAGTGTGTGTAAACGTTAGAGATGCTCGCATCAGCTCTGACGCCAGCCAAATCTACGAGTCCCATTAAAGAATCCACCTGCCACCCACCAAAATGTATTATTTTATCAGCTTTAGAGACCTTAGGCCACACACGCATTTTATTTCACTCCATCTCTACCAGTCCAGAGAGTTCTCTGCTCAGTGGAACAGTGGCTGTTCGTCCATCTGTTCACGTGAATGTTCACCTGTCTTCTCCGAAGTGGAGGTCTGCTCAGTGGACAAACATTTATCTTCTGAAATAATCACTGAAACCTTCTGTTCCTGCTGTGTAAATTAGCACACACACAGTCTCTCTTCAATTATGTCGGAACACCGACACATGATGAAAAATTCTCAGCTGTCTGCTGAGTCAGTGGACAGCAGCTCTGCGGATCTACTCTCAGCCACAGTTACAGAATTTTATTAATATTTCCCTTACTAATCTTTTATTTCATGAGCCTGCAACCCATCCACTGTTAAATCAGAATGACGACCCTATCACCCAATTGACAGGATTAATTGCAATGCCTGTGAACTGCAATTCATGCCTCACAAGCACATGTACCTTGCAAGTAGTGTAACTCCAGTAATGTGTGTATTTGGTTCTTTAATTGCTTCCCAGGCGTTTTCTTCGTCCAGTCTTTTCATCACCTCATCTAACTGAGCCCGTGCTAACAAGATTCGCAGAGCATCAGCTGCTACCCTGAAACACAGAAAAACAAACTGTCAGCCCACACAGATACAACTGAAATTTAAAATGTATAGAGCTCACTCATCTTGCTTTTCCTTATTATAAATAAAAAGATGCCCACCCTGCTACATGGACGGACGCAGTGTGTTTAGTGTTTTGGTCCTTGGGTGCTGACACCCCAACACTTGCTCCTAGTCTGACAGTGAGACAGGAGAAGAGCTGAGGAAACAGACTGACCGCCGGCTCCTGACTCTGGCCATTCAATAACAGTTCTTTGAGCCCACATGTCATCTGGAAACAAACAACAGACAGACAAACATCTACATGTTCACATTTATTCTCTTCTGCAGTTTCTCTTTGTGTGGAGCTGCTGCTGCTGTGCAGAAACCAACTAAAGAGTGATGTGCAGGTTTGCTTCTTTTTTAATGAATACAGCTGTCTAAACAAGCCACGTAACTACTCGTGTTTCCCTCGTGCTATATCTATGCAACCATGATCCAAAGCGTATTTTTGTGCTTCAAATCGACCTTCTTCCATTTTGCATGTGTATCTACACATCAACAACATTGTGTTAGGGGGCTTTATTAGGGGACCTACTCCAAATACCAAATCTGAAAATATCATCCTGTATAGACAGATACTGTATTCAGTGACATGTCTGTGGGTCTGTGACTTACAGCCAGTGGCTGGTTGGTGGCCACCTTTGTTGTCCCTCCTCTGATCATTGACTCCCTCTGGTCTACGTAGGGAGCCATGATCATAAGCTTCTCCATCACCATCTCAATGATCTGATTGGCTACGATTGGGTCTGCTCCCAGGGCCATCCACATCTCACTAGTCCAGCTGGAGAGACAGAAAACAAAAAAAGCTTAAGTATCTTTCATAAAAGATGAGATATGATTTGTCCTGCTAAGTTTATATAATCATAAGCTTTATATGTATACCTGTCATAAGGAAGTGGTTGGTTAACTAGTGTACTGATAACAGTCTGTAGATGCTGAGAAGCCAGGATGAGTACCGTCTGTCCCACTGCCACTCTCACCTTAACACAGGTACAAGGAAACAGTTCTTTAGTGTGACTTCATTACAAGTTGGTATAGATCATACATAGTCTGTATGACTTAAGTCATTCAACACATAATATATAAATATAATAATAAATATCTATGCTGAATATTGTCATACTGATGTCTGCCCGTACCTGCTCCTCTGTGATGTTCTGCAGGCGCACATGCAGCACCTCCATCATCTCTGGAACCTGACATACAAACAGGCACTGTGTTTGTTATTCCAGTACAGCAGATGTACATGTCTAATAATTGAATTAATCAGAAGATGCAACAAGGGCTGTGTGTGTGTGTGTGTGTGTGTGTGTGTGTGTGTGTGTGTGCTACCAGCTCTTGTAGTCCTCCTCCTCTGTTCTTCAGCAGTGTATTTAGGATGACAGTTGAGGCTCTGCAGCAGTTTGCCTGGCTGTCGACCAGCCCTTCAAACAACATGAAGACCAACGTCGTCAGCTGCTGCTGAGGCAGACGCTTACTCATCACCTGACACACACAGGAAAAGACACAATTACAATTGCATTGTATAGGCAACAGTTCTGCCTACAAGCTTGACACAACCAGTCAAAAAAGGTCATGCGATTAACATTGATACAAGTAATGCTGGACATATTTGAGCAGAATAAAAGCAAAACAGAACTTTTTGTCATTGAGTGCCATGCTAAAAGACACAATACTCTCCTTTTGCAAGGAAACAAAGGCTTAAATACATGTAATGATATTTTTAAGACAGCCTTACTGAGTTGTAAAACGTTTACCTTGGTGAGGTCGGAGCAGGTCTTGTATAAAACTGAGTGGTCAGGGTTATCTAGTTTGCCTTTCAGGGACAACAGACTGTCCACACCTTCATCTTTGTAATCCAGGGAGAAACCTACAGAGAAGAAAGAAAAAGAACGAAAATAAGATCACATCAAAACAGTAAGTTTTACAAAATCAAGACTTTGAACAAAACATAAAAGTTGGACTATGTTGAAGGTATAGTTATGTTGCAGAGTTGGAAAGTAAAGCTCTGGAATTCCTTCACACTTTGAATTTAACAAGCACACTTTATTAATAGTAAACTTATTTGTGGGTTAATACTTGTTTTGATTAAAGCTATGTCCATTTACTTGAATTGTAAGTTAACCATGCACTGCATTCAGCGGCACATTCTTCCATCACACATACAGATACATGGCCAGCATGCCATTAAATAATCTGTAAAATTACAAACCTCTGTTCACACAGTGCAGCCGACATTACTGCCAACACGGCACTGACTGAGCAAAAGAACTGCATGATTTTTGATTGTATTGCCGGAAAGAATATATTTTATATTTTTATGATATTTCAGCAGTTATTTTAGGCAACATCCTAAAGCAAAACATTACATTTATAACATTTGCTTGTTTTTGCTAGCTAACTGTTACCATGATTGATGTAGCTTGTTTGAGAATGCTGATGCAGGAGATTTAATTAATCCTTTTTCCATTCATTTTTTATTGTAAAACATTTCTTTTATGAATTAGTTGTTCATATGAAACCCTAAGTTTGCACATAGCTCACATTGTTGGCTTAAATTAAGTACCTTTCCCCATTTGGTAAATGATTTCTCCCTGGGATTATTAAAGTATTTCGGATCTTGATTCTTTCCAGCAAGCTAACTCACCAATGGCATATTTCACATTGTATGTATTTTGCAAATTAATGGAATATATCTGCTTAAGGTACGGTTAAATGTTTCTTTCTATCTGCATATGACATGGTACATACAGCCTGAGTAGATAATCCCTATATTTCCATTTATTCCCCTTATCTCCTTAAATTACTGTTAAAATAAAGTAAAATGACAAAGAGAAAAGGTTAGTGCTCTGTGTCTCTGTACCTTCATAGCGTAGCTGTATGTACAGCAGTGAGTATATACAGTCCATAGCAGCAGTGCGTACAGCAGGGTGAGGGTCAGAACATCGTGGAGACAGGCGACCCAGCAGAGCTCCAAGGTTGTGGAAAGACACCATGTTCTACACAAACATGTACAGAGATAACAGAAAAAATACATTAGCACTAATCACTTAGCGGCCTTCAATGGCTTATAAAAATGAATATGCACTTTGATTATTGATTAAGTTCAAATGAGTTACAGGAATTATCCACCCATCAGGACCATTATTAAAACGACCACCTGTGGTGTGTTCAGGAAAGGTATGTTGTCAAAAATGCGTGTATGTTAGTGTGTGTGTGTGTGTGTGTGTGTGTGTGTGTGTGTGTGTGTGTGTGTGTGTGTGTGTGTGTGTGTGTGTGTATACCTTGACAGTCAGATTATCGAGGTAGTAGGCCAACATGTGCGCAGTGGCTGTGACAGCTCTCTCTCTCTCGTGGTCCTGTCTGGAGCTCAACCACGATTCAATGTGCTGTACAAAACAATAATACCATGTCAGACAACACAGTGCGGTATAAAACAGCGTGAAAGTTACTTATTTAGTATGGCAGTTCACTAGAACAAATGACTCTTAATTCAACAGCTGAAAACAAGTCAGGGTGATAAAGGGAGACACACAACAAAGTGGTGGGTTTCAGTCAGAAAACTTACATGCATTACTTGTTTGGTTATGATTCAAAATCAGTTAGTATATGGTTGGTTTCAAAAGTTTCAAAGCAATATTTTTTAAGCTACAGCTAGAGTGAAAGATGCTAAATAGAGCAATTAGGCTTCACCTTGAAGACACTCTGCAGGCCATCGGGTGTGGGGTCCTTGGCCAGTACACTTTTCAGTAGCTCCTGCAGTGCAGCCAAGGTGTCTTTGTACAATGCCTGTACATATTTATATACGATAATTGTAGCACACAAATACATACAAAATACAACAAAATCACAAGGTGCTTCACAATAAAGGCAAAAACAACCATAGGGCAACATTCAACTGGTCTAACTCATGATAAAAGTCATGACATAAAAAATAGGGTTAAAATTATGATGAATAAAATTTCAATTTCATTTAATTTCATTTGTCTTTGTGTTGTGACAAATGTGAAACATTTGCCACATCTAAATAATATGTGTGTGTGTATATATATATATATATATATATATATATATATATATCTATATATTTATATATATATATATATATATATATACACACACAATCATGTAACTTTTATTTAATGTATACACTAGAACAGCAAAAACAACATTTAGTGGTGAGTGGTATTAATGGCACAAGACAAATATTCAGCACATTTGTAAAGTATACCGTATATGTGAGCTTCATACGCCGTATTTCACCTTTTTCTGCTTGGGGTCCAGTATCTCCTCTTCTTTAATTTTCTCTGGTGTGTGTGTCTCAGGCGGCAGAGAGAACACACTGTTCACACAAACCTTTAGCAAGTCAAAGCTCTCATTCTCAGTCAGCGCAGGGTCCAGAGGCCTGAAGCACTGACGGTCAAAGATAAAACACACTAAGAAGTGACAGAACTTACAGTGCAAGAATGCAGGGATATCACTGGTTTTTGTGGACCTCTGTGATAAATATAGTCATTGAAGCTGTAGGATACATTAGGTTGGCACAGGTGGTCATCACAAGATGGCGTACCGGAGTCCTTAATGAATCAGCCGGCTCTGCCTTGATAAAATCCTGAGCAGTGTAGACATAACAGCAGGAGAAGAGATCAGCAATTACATATCTACAGTGGAGATCACAATTAGAGAACAAAGTACTAATACTTGGTTTATTCTGAAATATTGTTATTTTTTAGTGTCCAGAATTTGATAGAATATCAGCTGTGGCTATAGGCTACCACTGCTGTACTAGCATGTTTTTTTAAATATCCAAGGCACTTCAACAAAAACCTTTATTTTGTGAAAATAAACAGTGATCACAATTAGAGAACAGTAACCATTGTGCCAGAAGAGAAGATTTAAACACTGTTTTCTTCGGGCTATAGGATTCAAAAATGAACAGGAAGTGTAGAGGCCACAGCTTTGAATGACTTCAGCACATCTGCGCCACAGGACATCACTAGTTTCTCACACTGCTCTGGTTTGATCTGCAGCCATTCTGACTCAGTCTCTTCCACAGTTCACTAACTGTAGTGGGTTTCTTAGACTTTACTTTGTCGCAGAGGATTTTCCAGAGATTCTCTATGAGGTTAAGATCTGGACTCTTCACTCTGTCATGTAGCTGTACAAGAGGCCCAACTCCTGCTGCAGAAAACATCCCCTAAACCATGACACTTCCTTCCTCCACACTTTGGCTTCAGTCTTTCCCCAGTCCTACGCCCAACATAATGTTTCCCATCAGACCAAAATAAACTGAACGTCCTCTCATCACTGAAGACACTCTGGACCAGTTCTCCTCTGTTCACACAACATGCCCCAGCAAATGCAAGGCTGGCCTTTCAATTCTTTCTGCTGATAAGAGGTTTGGTCACTGCAGAGTGGGCTTTTAGTCTACAATTGTTTTAAACGACGTGACACTATGTGCGAGACAGATCCTTGCCCTGTTCAGCAATGAACTGGCGACCAACTCCAGCAGTAGTGTTGAACAGATTCCCGATTGAGAGACTTAAAACCTGAATAAATAAACCTCTCCACTCGAGCACTTGTCTTACGTAGGCCGGCCTTTTTAAGGGATTTAAATGAATCTGTGTCCTTGTAATGTTTCAATAATCTTGAAATCACAAACTTGGAACGCCCAACCTCTCTCTGATGTCTGAGAGATTCATCCCTTTGGCCTTCATCTGGACAACCTGCTGTATCAGGGTTTCAGCCACTTTAAAGATGCTCGCCATCTTGCAAAGTAACCAGGAGAGCTGACAGATAAATAGGGTGTGTCCAACAATTAGGTAAATTGTTACCAGGTACCAGATTAACACCAATACTGGGAGGTATCTGAAACTGTTGCTCAGTGCATTTTTCACAAAATAAAGGTTTTTGTTGAAGTGCCTTGGTTATTTAAAAAAACATGTTAGGACAGCAGTGGTATAGCCATAGTGGATATTCTATCAAATTCTGGACAGCAAAAAACAGTATTTCCAAATAAATTAAGTATTGATCATTAGTTCTCTTAGTTCAATCTCCACTGTACGACTTGTTTTAACAAAGTGAAATGATTGACTACTGACCAGGATAACAGTAATGAGCTCCTTTTTGCGAGAGAAGATGTAGCCTTGTTTCTTTACACACTCCCTGACGGCTTTGGCTATGAGCCCAACACTCTGGATCAAACTCAGTTTCATAGTCAGGTCCTGAAATGGAGAAAGACACACGAATGTGTTTCGACGCACAAGACAAACAGGATAAATTATAGGACATACACAGATCAAAAGATTCAGGTCAAGAGGAAAAGTAGGCTAAATATGAAGAAAATTGGATAATTGCATTTTCCAAATTGTCTGGAATGCAAACAAGGCCAACTGCAGCCGAGTTCAGCAGATGCAACTCTACAAGCGACTGAGCAAAAGCAAACACTACCCAAAATCATTACAGAAAATGAAGCAGTCAAGCCGCTTAGTCAATCAATCAATCAATCAAATCAATCCAATAGCGATATTGCAGATTGATCCTCCATGCCTATGAATGGAGAGAAGTTTGAAATCAGAGTTGTTTGATTAGAGATTAGAGATTGGTTGCAGCAAACAGCAAACCCCCTGCAGGTTCTGGCCTATTAAGTGACGGAGGAGTGAAGATTTAGCAAGAAATGACAAAAGCCCTTGAGTGGTGTGAGCATTTAAAGAACAATCCACCGTGAAGCATGAAGGAAAAAAAGACAACCTTGTGTGAAGATCATAGGGAGAGCGATCTAAAAGGGAAGGTAATACTTTATGCAATATATGGCAGCCATAAAAAAAGCTATTTAACAGGAAGCTTTCCTTTCAAACCCATTTAAACAGACATACAACAATGCAGAGGCCATGTTACTAGTAATGTAGGTCATTATAAAAATGATTAGCATTATATTTGGGTTCAGTAAAGACCAGAGGAAACATCGAGGCTTTTGTGGATTCCCAGCTGCTTTCAAAACTAAAAGAAAAAGTACTTTAGATTCAAGGTTGGAAACACCATCTTGTAACCATGTCACTAGTTTTATATCAATGCAATAGAATGATAATCCAACCCAAATCTAGCTCAGAGTATCAAACACTCACTCCCTGCAGGCTTTAAATGTGACTGTAAAGTATGTTTTGTTAATTTTCCACCAAAATTGACTCGAATACATAGTAATTGACTCAATTCAAACTGATCAAAGCCACTGTTCTCAATCAGTGTGGACATGACACATTTTTAAACAGCCACTATTGAAGCCTACATGAAATGTTTGATAGCCAAAATATTTTTGCCAGTGTATTACATAAAGCTACATTTCACTGAGGTAGAGCATTTTCACTTATAACAGTAATACTAAACTAATTAAAGTTATTAGTGTTGGTCTGTGTTTTCCACACAATATTGTTCTGAACTGATCAATTTCTGTACAACAGAGTTTAAGGGCCTTCAATTGCCCCCCGGGGACGAATAAAGTTTTTTGAATTGAATTGAATTATGACCCCAGCTGGTCTAGTTGGTACTAACTGTACATGTCTGAGAAGAACAGTCCCAAAACTAAACTGCATCTTCAAAATCAACATGTGCTCCAACACCATAATTAATTAATGTTAATGATAGATCATACATGAATGCCTTTAAGACATAGGAACTAAAATCTAGTGCTCTACCAATGTGACATATAACCAAAACAGAGCAAAGCAAGTAAATGCTTAAAGAAAAAACAGCTACAGTACTTTATTGTAACTGTGTAGCTGTGTTTTCTTGGCTTGAAGACTTTCAGTAAAGATTTTAGTGGATATCAACCCAGTTGTGCAGAAAAGTGAGAAAAATACTAAGAAGAGTAAGGAAGGAGAGCAAGATAAAGGGGAGGAAAGACAGTTAACTCGCAAGTAAAACAAAGAAAACTGAGACAGCCCCTGTATTCCTGTGACAATACCTTTGTCTCTACTTTAATCCCCAGAACCTGTATGAAATAAAGGGGATAAAGCCATGAGCGCACATACAAAACCAGTCTTCTAACCTGCAACACTAAGTTCATGGGCCTGATATTTCGCACACAAGCTCAACAACAAACAGAGGAGGAGGTCTCGGGCCCACAGAATGTGTGGATGTCTCCAAGCAGACCTGCAATTTTGGATCGTGTAGATAAATCCTATCTTAAAATGTGAGCAGAGTTTGAGATCTTGAGTTAAAACAGGACCAGCTGATCTTATCACAGGATATGGGCTGCCAACACAGAGTTACAGTCTGATGTTTGAAACACATCTGCAGATTAACCTTTACTTGGCTGCAGTGATTTACTGAACAAAAGAACATTTTCATACAGTATTAGGCAGCTGTGAGCAACACCTACCTTAATTTATAGAGAAATGCAGACGGCTTTTCCTGAGTTTATCTTCCAAATCATGATGATGATTGATGTCTACGAGTTGGCAAGTGTTTAATTAAAAAAGTGTGTTCATTTTTTTAAGCATTTCATCGGTTTGCTCTTGTTGATTAAATCACCAAAGTGCCTCCAGAGACGTGGTTCTGAGATGTCTATTGACAATGTAAAGTAGGACACCCATTTCCTTTAAAACCCCAACAACTTGCATGAACCTCTCACCTATTTGTGCCTTTCTTCCCACCTGCGCACCGCGAACACAGCGCCCTGTATGTTTAATATGATCCCCCCAAACACACGGCTCAGAGTGTCCTTAAATTTATCCCTATTTATATAACAAAGTTATGTTACCTCAGTATTAAATTACCTTGGTATGGAAGTGTTTACTGATGCTGCGAAGGATGTCTTGATCAATGCGGGTCAGTATCTTTTCTGGAGGTGCATTCAGAGCCACTTGACCATAACACAAGATTAATGTGCTCTTCACCTTCTCTACCTCAACATCATTACGTTCCTGAGGGGAGGAAGACAGACAATGGAAGCTTTTTTAAAATCAACAGTAACACAATTAGATCTTCATTTCAGTTTTATCATAAAAGTCTTGTACTTTGAGAAGGTTGAAGATGCTTGGTGACTTCTTGAAGGCGTCTGACTTGCCGAACTCTTCCAGTTTAGCCAGAGTTCCCTCTAAGTGGCTGTTGGCACACAGACCAACGCCCATTGCAATTCCCTGATAAATACAGATGACAGAAACCATAAGATAGATATTTTACCTGTCCAAATGCAAAACACACAGTGCCAATTTGAGAGATGAAAAATTCTCATATGACATTTGTAGGTACCTCTCTTTCGATGGCATCGGTGTGTCGTGCTGTGAGGAGCATTTCCTGCAGCTGTTTTTTAACTGCCTCCTTATTGAAACATTGCTGAAGCGTCACTCCTATACATCGATACAGGAAACTCTAGAGAGAGAAATGCTAATTATATTATTGGCATTATACTGTATGTAATTTACTATAAGTATATACAACTATATATAACTATACTAAGCACCGTTTTTCCATCTATGGTTCTCATCTTACAGGTTAGGTCCTCTCAATACAGTAGCTTGCAGCATCAGGGTGTCATAGTTGAAGCCTGGTGCGTTTGAAACCGACACTCAAGGGTGTAAAATACATACATACACATACAGTAAAGTGCCTATTGTTTCAGGTGAAACCCCTCTCACTTGTTTCCCCTCAGCCTGAGTCTTGCACTATCACTGGCTCTTGGACTCCCGACAGCTCCAGACATTAAGCCTGCAAGCTTGGCCCGCTGCTGCATACATTCTGCTAACTTCACACGTCACATCGGAGTGATGACATGTGAGCAACGAGTCAACCCCGATTTGCTTCCAATCTGGAGCTTTGGTCGAGGAGCTCTAACAACTGTAGCTGAGTGGAAAATCAGGGCTACAGTCCTGTAGTGGGAACTTGTCGTAGCTGTTCAACTCTCTTTGTACACACTGTTGCTGTTAGGTCATGAGGAGGTATGGCTCTGTTTAAGGAGGTCATGATCTACAAAGGATGAGAACCACTGGTCAACACATTCAGTCTTTAGAGTTTGAACATAACCAGCATGAGGCTCTAAATTAGGTTTCCTGTGGGGAATAGCCACTTGACAAACCACACAACTATGTCCATTCATTTAATGCCACTGGACACAAACACACACACCTATATGTTACGAGTGAAGGTGGGCAGGGCATCCTTCCTGTTCTGCCCTCCCTCGTCCATGTTGACCCTAGAATGTGGCTGAGCACTCCGGTGGCTAATCAGCTCATTAGGGATGTAATGATACAAAAGCACTGGGAGGACACGTGGACGGTGTCAGTGAAGCATTTAGGTAGACGCTGTGTGGTGCAGCCAGCCGGAGTTGGTTGTCTTCCTTAAAGGAAGTGTGTGTTGTCAGATTTGCTTTGGTTGATTTAGCTACCCATTTAGTCTCGCTTCCTTTTTATTATTTAAGGAAGTGAATCGTTGTTAACATTTTTAATTTTTAATTTTGCATATCTTTATTTTTACTATTTTTGTTATACTTTAAACTTCCGTTGGTGTTTAATCTTCTTCCCTGGTTAATTTACATTATTTGTTTCTCCCCTCATCCCCTAGACTAATCTGAGAGGTAACACAAAGTAAAAGCTTGTAATCAGCTCTGTCTTGAGGTGTGGGTGAAAAAGCTGTTGAAAGCACTTACCTTCTCCTCCAAGGCATTGTTATACGTGGAGAGGTATCTTGTTGCTTCAGCTGCCAACTGACACACCCACTTGTCATCATCAATAGTAGCCAGGGTTTTAGACAAGAGCTGAAGATGAGATTTAGAGTGTCATTTCACTAAATCAAGCCATATATTAACATTTCCATATCAATACAGACAAACCATCAATGTAAATATCATCACACTGACACGTTATGATGTGAAAGAGATATTCCCATATACACTAGACAAGCACACCTTCAGCAACTTGTCATCCCAGTGCTTCTTATCCAGGCTCTCTGCTGTTGATTCTGGAAATAACAACACACAGTCAGTCTACTCTACTGTAGAGAAGAAAAACAATTGTACATTAGGAAAAAGGATCCAATACACCATGCACACTCCAAATCCTGAATGCTGTAAATGAGTATCCACTCTGGTGTCGCTTCTCCTCCAGAGCTATTACGTTATACAGAAAAGATTATGTGCACATTTCCATACCCTCTAGCATCGAAAGCAGAGGAGGTATCTCTTTCTCCCAGAGTATTTCTGAATTGGGGTGGATGTTGACACTGAGGATCTGAAGGAGTGAGAGGGACGGAGCTCCATGACCTCTGCTACTGAACGGGAACGCTGAATTCACCTGGAACACATCAAGGGAAACCAAGGCAAATGTAGACAAATAGATTTGTGTTGCTCCTTTCATCCCTGCTTCATGTTCCATACACAGTAAGAGCAGCTCTAAACAATAAAATAATAATTAAAGTTACAGATTGTGACTGAAACATTGAAGGAAAAATCAGACTTGACAACTGATAAGGATTATTTGGCATGATTAGTCTAAGTAATAAGTCTAAACCACGCTCTGTAAGTCATTAATTATACTTAATAACAGTCAGTTATTAGACTGCATGGTCAGTGAGCCTTGTTTAATTTTTTAGTTGTTTAGTCTAAAAAATGCGTTATAGGGCGCACTCACACTGATTGTCCCCAGAGAGGGGGGGGGGGGGGGGGGGCAATTTGTATTACTTGAAAATGATCTGGGCCTCAGCTCGAATTCTTCTTGATTATAACTCATCACCCCTCTGAGATTTAGTTTTGTCTGACTGTTTTTGATCATTTTTATCTGACAAAATATGCAATAAACACTCCTCCTCCACATCAGACCTCTGTGAACCGTTCGGCGGTTCATCTTTAACGTCTGTCGCGGGGTATATAGTGTATATAAATAGACATCAGGGCCGCCTTCAATGCTCGTGCCCCTACATGTGCGATCATGCTTTATAAAAGCCCACCTCTCTTAACCGACCATGGCCGGCAAGCTTGCCGTGCCTGAGCGCGATACAGTTGTACTCACACAAGTCAAAGAACTACGGTACGAATGGACAGTGGGTGCAGCCATTACGTTGGATTGACTTACCAGCAGTCTGACCATTAGTGTTTGAGGAGAGGGCAGATTGACTGGAGGAGAGAGATAACACACATTTACTTGATGTACATCATGCAGAACAAATATGAATGGTGACTTACAAGTAGTAAATTGTACTGCTTAATGATTCATTTGTGATCTTTCCCTGCTCTTTATGGCTGACTTATATATATCACGTTGAACACACACAGCATATAACTTTCACATAGATGTGCCTGGTCAGTAAATACTCCTCCTACCTTCCTGTGTAAAGTCTATGTTGAAGCTGGGCTCCTGGTTGTTTTTCTTCTTGTTGCCCAGCACGATCAGACTCTTACACAGAGGAGTGACAGCATTGCTGTACTGTGAAGGGGTCAGATAGTACAGTAGCTTTGGCCATAGCACCTACAAACAATGAAACATACATTAAGTTTCTTTACAACACACAGAAGAGACAACGACTGCCGTTTACCAATATAAACTTAATCCCAACCAATTTAATAAAGCAAACGCTTCACAAACATGAAACGACATCAGCTGTTACATGATTTTGAGAACAGGTGAATCAGTCACCAACAGATCCGACAGCTGAATGGTGAAGTAGAAAGTCTACGTACATCAGCTAGTCGTCCAACAGTGGTGGTCAGGAGATGAAGGGTGTTGTCACACATGCTCCTCAGTGCCTCGTTAGTCACCTCCTCTGGATCTGCGGGCCTCTGGTCTCGCTGACACAATCACACATAAATGAATATTGTTTACTCTACCCTCTCTTAGATGTTCTCCTGTAATGCAATGCAAAGTGTGAAGAACTTGATTTGCACGCTCTGTCTACTACCTCTTATAAATGGCTTCAGCAGATAAAAGACACCTGTGCATCATCTGTTGTACTGAGCGTTAGTTGGTTGGCATCCACATTGTTCATTGATAGACATCTATGTACATGTATGCAATTGTTTGCTTCACTGTTTTCTTCGACTTTGTGTTGTTTAACAGCTTTGTTAAACATGAGAGGGAGAATTTTATCTGAGCAGTACTTGTCTTTCTGGAAGATTCATAAAGTAACTCAAACTGCCACTCAAGCTTCCATAAAAACATGCAGCATGTGCAAGAATATACATACTTGAAAACAGAGACACAACTTCCACATAAATCTTTCTGTAAGAAGTTAAACGCAACACAAGTTGTACCCGATATGTGTCAGGTAAGGCACAGTTTTGAACGATGAATCGAACCAGTAGCTCTCCTCCCTCTAACTCCAGGTAGCCGTGATGAGCCATCGCACTGATCACCTGGACCACGCGCTTCTTGACCTGCGACACATAGTTAGACATGACACGATAATCAGGACAAAAAGACTGTTAAAATGTTTAAGACAAATAGTATTTTATTTCGATTAAGCAGAATAGTCACATAGGGAGTGTGTGTTACCTTGTTGCTGTGGTCAGCCATTGGTTGTCTGATGCTGGCCAGAATCAGCAGCTTCTTACTCTCCATTGTGGAAGCTGCGAGCGAACACACACACACACACACACACACACACACACACACACACACACACACACACACACACACACACACACACACACACACACACACACACACACACACACACACACACACACACACACACACACACACACACACACACACACACACACACACACACACACACACACACACACACACACACACACACACACACACACACACACACACACACACACACACACACACACACACACACACACACACACACACACACACACACACACACACACATTATTCTGTTGAGTAAAATATTTATATTTACAGCTCAATCCAGAGCTAGATTGCAAAGTAATTTTCTTTAGGAAAAAAAACTATAGATAATATTAATATAAAAAAATATTGCCACAAACCAGGAGAGACTAGTACAACAGTACATGAAATTGCCCTAGTGAAGAGTGGGACTATATAAAACCATAAATACACTCTACTTGTCATATGTATATATCGGTTTCTAAATGTACTGGTACTGTCAACCTAATTATTTAAATAATTGAACTGTTAAATTTTCTTTTGTCTTTTTGTAGGTTTCTTTTCTCCTCTTTTTGGGAGGTTTGTATTGTCATGCCATCATTGTTGCGTGAATTATTTGCCTGTATCAAAAAGTTTAACAGATAAATAAAAGAGGATCATGTCATGTACATGGCTATAATATAATTCAGGGCACACTGAATGAATAATTAAGTTATGCCAAATCAATAACTGATGCGTGTAGATCCATGTGCCACTTAAGTGTATTTTCTCACTGGTGGAGTTGATAAGGTGACGGAGGACAGCCAGGGAGCCCATCCTGCTTCGCTCATTACTGTTCTCCAACTTCTGCAGAACAAACATGACCAGTCGGTCTGGGAAAGAGTTCGCTGGGGAGGAGGAGTGGAGAGGAGGTCAAAAGAAACATGTAAAATGCATAAATTATAACAGAGATGTAGAAAAAAAAAGGTAAAACACAGGGAAGACAAGCAAAAGACATGAGAGGAGGGATTAAGTTGATTAAGTTGTGGTGGACATCGTGTTCGGCACACTAATGGTTGCATTACATTACAGTTCTTTTGACTCTACAGAACTAAAACAAATAGAAAGGCCTGATACTGTGGAATAACATCAGCATTTCCTCACTTTTAAATTAGTGACCATTTAATGTAATTGCAACAAAGAACATATTTAACATAAATAAACACAAACACAAGCATCAGCTGCAGAGCTTTAGTACCGAGTAAGCTGAAGCAGCGCAGAACCTCGTTGTGGTTCTTGACAGTAGGAGGGTTACTGTAATCAACAGGGGCAGACACCTGGAAGAGAAAAATGAAATGTTACTCTGTTTTCTGTAACAGCCATGTGTCAACTTGTGCACCATATGCACTATATGCCATGATGTGAGTTTTGGTTACACTGTAAAAGAATTATACTCATAGAATAATTTTATTTAAACTCAAAGGACCTGGCTCACTGTAAAACCTGATCTCTACATGCAGTAGTAATAATAATAATAATAATAATAAATATAATAATAATGAGAAAAATAATCGTAGAAATTGTAATGGCAGTTTGCAGTGACTAATATTTGTTTGTCCAGGGGAGTGGCTGACTAAACATGCTCTTTTTTAAGTTACACATTACAACCTCAGGCTCTTACTTGGGAAAAGTTTCTGAACTGGATATTAGATCTGAGGATCTTAGCAACACATTTTTAACGGCACCTTTTTAAAATCCTGAGAACAACTTTTGTTTTCAAGCAGTTAATTTGGACATGCTGCGCTTGTATCAACTTTAGTTACACACAATTGCAGTGTTGTGTCAGATCATTGCAATAGGAATAATAACTGTACTTGTTCTGACAGGTAGTGCTGCTTAAACATTCTGTTGAAATACTCATACATACAGAGTCACTATGGAGTGTTGCAACAGTCAAGGCACAGGGCCAAGCGTCAGCTGAGTCACAAGGTTATGAAAACATCTGACAGTCATTTGACATGTGTAAAGGAAAGCAGCATGAGATGAATATAAGAAGCAAAAGAGGTAATCCAGGCTGCCCACTATTTGCTGTTTCAATGCCTTTTCTGTCACAAGTCTTGTGATAAAAAGTGCTGTTGGAAACCAGCAGCTGACAGCGGTCGGATCAGAAAGATCCAGGTGAAGCTCATAAAATGTAGTAGTGCTGTACAGTCTATTATGCTTGGGTTTTGCTCCAGGGCAGCCTTGGTCTGTATCAACGTATTACGGTATAGGGTATTTAGAAACCCAGACGGTATGATTTTTAGTACTGTGTAATACACATAACCAGGCACTCCCACGGCTCATTATCCTCAAAGTTCTGACTTGAAAACAGATGCAAAAGTAACGGTGAGAGCCACACTACTATAAAAATCTCTCACTACTTAATGACACCCTCTTGATAATGATATTTATTGTGCAATACTGAAAACCAGTTAACTACAGCACAAATAGCCCAGTTGATTACAAGTTAAGCTGTCAGGGCTATGGCAGTTCTTATTTGAAAACATATTCAAAAAGTGTGTCTCCTAAATTTAACTGTTGTGTAAGAGTGCTAAATGTCTGGTCAACAACATGCTTTGGATGTATATGCTGTAGTGCTTTATTTAGTATGTACTAAATGTGTACCTGATGATGCAGTGCAAAGAGAAGACTGTCCAGTTGTGTCTCCAGCACCCTGCTTCCCATGCTGACGGAAGCATCAAGCACTTGACACAGACTCTGAATGGAGGCAGAAGAACGAAAGAAAACTCATTTAGTTACTAGTGCCATGTTACACAAAGTCATCAAGAACGAATGAAGAATGTTAAACCACAAACACTGGTGAGGCGCATGAATTGACTGAAACAAGAGATTAATCCACAATGAAAGCCAGGAGGCAGTTTAGAGGGAGATGGTCTACACAAATGATCCATGTTACAAAATCCATCCCGTATTTACCTTGCTGATGACATAGTGCTCGTTGTTTTTCTTGTACAGGGACAGGATGGCAGGAATGAGTTTAGGAATCTGCTCCTCCAGTTTATCACTGGCCATCAGATGGCACATAGAGCCCACCGCTTCAGCTACTGTAAGCCTCAACTGGAACGCACATAGAAAGAAAACAAGATGTCAATCAAAAATGACAGAGACTATACTATGACATAGATTCACCAACTTAACTAGGAGTGTAAATAGGGAACAAATGAAAAAGGGGAACAAAAAAAAATATAAAATAAATCCTGTCGCTAAAAAGATAATACAACTTGTGGTCATTCTTTGCCGTTATAAGAATTCAAATCCACATGATGGCCAGAAACAGAACAAAAAATATTCAGTATTCAGCGCCCTTTTGAAAAGAGTTGTGAAGGTTGTTCCAGTGAAACATAATTATCTCTAATAGGTTCCATGCTTTCTGCCATGCAGCACGAGGTCAAAGTGGTCAAATTGTTAGATTAGGTTAGCAAGGCCAAGTATGGACTCAACACAAACAATAACTTGTGTTGGAGCTGTAACGGTACTTGTATATCCTCTCAAACCATTTGGTACCGGATGTTCAGTTTAGTATGCAACATCCTTGGTTCAGTAAGTCATGTGACGAAATAATTACTGTTAAAGTTATCCATTTATGTCTACTACATGTACGCACAGAACAGAATTTCTGGAGTTTAAGTTTAAACTGGAAAGTTTTGGCAGATCAAAACCATGGCCAAGATGGTAGAGGATACCATGTTGTTTCACAAATTTAGGAACATTAGTTTACACTAGAAAAGTGTTCTTTCAGTGTATTTTTAAAAGGGTAACCATAATTCTGGATGAGAAAGACAATTTCTAACTCTGAAGTGGGATTACAATTATATGTAACGACTCTTAGGGAACCAAGTGTACTAAAGTCTGCCTTTGTAACCTTGCGCAACAACTTGAGAGCATATCAGGTACAGTGTTTAAGGTTCCTGTTATGGATGAGTGTGTGGTCTGGAAGTTCTCACTTGGCTTAATCACATTTGTAACCTCAGCGTCCCACCTTACTCAGCTTCTTTCAATTATGCCTAAACACAACGTTGTGGGTTGTATAGTCCACTGTGTATTCAACCATCTGGCTCAATCCCCGACATTGATCTACAGTGACTTTACCTTAGACTCCCTGCTCTGTAACCAGCTATTGAAGAGGATGTCGAAAGCAGCATAGATTTCACTGGAGAACGTGTCTTTTCTGACTGTGGGATCAGGAGCCTTGTCCAGGTTGGCGAGGTATTCCAAGATACTGTCGCTGAAATGACACAGAGCTGGAGGGAGAGAAACAAAACATAGGGAAAAGGAAATGCAATGGTAAAAATTTTAAGGAAGAGTCAATATACTTAGACAAATATGAGAAATTAAAAAAAAAAAAAAAGCATGTAGGGAGGTTCTTACCAGAAGAGAAGACCCACTTCATGTTGTCCTGTTTGGCCATGCTCAACATAGGCAACATGGTGCCCAAAATTGCATTGAGGAAGGGTACCATGCCATAAACTAGAGAACAAGGAAGAACACAGTATCAATGGGACATTATTTTTTACCACTTCTTCTGTAAAATACAAAGGCATACACTGTGTTCCCCTTTATGAGATGATGTACAGACTAAAGGAAACCATGGAGAAGGATTTCTGTAGTGAAATCAATATTTTGTTTCAATCACATCATGCATCAACATTAATAAAATTCCAATGTATCTCTGCTATGGTCAAAGATTTACAGCTACTAAAACTTGCTTTAGTTTGTACTTCCTTTAACAATTCTGTGCCATGCAATATCAATTCACAAGAAAATGCAGGTTCTGTGGACATTTAGTATCTGCTCATATTGACTTTTTAATTCTAGATTTTTATTTATAATAATGATGCAATTGCACCTTTAGTATAAGTAGACCTGCATTAAAATATGTTGAGTAAGTCCAATGTAGATGTGTTTGACAGCTTAGTGGCTCTTAGCTGGAACTGTTGTGGCAGGAAGGTTTAGACAACCCCAGCACACATGGAAACTGCTCAGTGACACTTATTTCACTTCAACTTTTTGTCCTATTTGACTTTTGTGTGAAATGTTGCCATTACTAGCATAAGAATTCTTGAGTTGTTGACCTTGGATCCCCAAAATCTAATCAGTTCATCCTTGAGTCCAAGCAGACGTTTGTGCCAGTTTTGAAGAAATTCCCCCCAGAGGTTCAAGAAAACACAAAAACATAATAATTTCCAAACGACAAGGGACCGCTCCTAAACAAACATACACTGGTATGTGTGCAAAGGTTTTGGTCTGCAAATTCTGTTTTGTACAGGTTTAACAGGTTTATGTCTCAAAAACATCTGAATACCTGCCATGCAAGCCAACATTCTGATTTCCTGGAGAGTGTGTGTGTGTGTGTGTGTGTGTGTGTGTGTGTGTGTGTGTGTGTGTGTGTGTGTGTGTGTGTGTGTGTGTGTGTGTGTGTGTGTGTGTGTGTGTGTGTGTGTGTGTGTGTGTGTGTGTGTGTGTGTGTGTGTGTGTGTGTGTTCGCAGCTTCCACAATGGAGAGTAAGAAGCTGCTGATTCTGGCCAGCATCAGACAACCAATGGCTGACCACAGCAACAAGGTAACACACACTCCCTATGTGACTATTCTGCTTAATCGAAATAAAATACTATTTGTCTTAAACATTTTAACAGTCTTTTTGTCCTGATGTGTATGTGATTATTTTCTTACCATTGGAGTCAGAAAGGTTGGCTAGTGTCTGGACCACAAAGAAGTGAGGTAGGAGCCCTGGCTGAAACTTGCTTAGTATCTCCTCCATGATGTCATTAATGTGCTTGTTACCGACAGCAACCAAAATATTGCTGGCTGCCTGCTGCCAATCAGGGATGACCTCCTGAGTGAGCCGGGAAGAAGGAGAAAAGGGTAAGGGACATAATTTGTAATCTGCCCTCAAAATGAAAAAAATATATAATAATAATCAACGTACCTTTGAACGTGTCATCTCCTCTGAGGCCAGGGAGATGATACTTTTTATTCTGGGGTTACTGATCTCCTCTATCCTGCAGCCCACAATCAGCTCAATAGTCTGTAGTATCACAACTCTGTGGCTCACTACCAACTAGAGAAGGAGGAGGATGAGGAGAAGAAGAAAAAAAGAGACATCAAGACACTATACTAACAATATCATAACAAAATTAAATACTAATTAATGCCACCGCATTAATTCATCTGCAGTAAAGTTTTTACTACTGGCTTTTACGTAGGCAAAGCAAAATTTGATACAGCACATTCAACACCATCTTGATAAAAGAGGAAACCCTTTGTACGATTTCACTGATGTTTCCCAAGACGTTTCCTCCGTGTAAAGATGTCATCGTCTGATAATCACAAAGTCAGGCGCTGAGACCGTAACAAGATGATTCAGAGCTCTATGCTGCTGACATTTATAAGAAGCCAGTGTGCTACAAATAAAAAGGAAAGTACTGAATTTAAGGGTTATTAACCTGTTAAACATCAAGCCACATTAGTGTTTCTGATTCCATTGTATTCTAAGGCCCTTGTAGGTGACATGGAGATTTATGGAAATTAAATTGACAAAACATTTACAGATCTAAAAATAAATGTGAATGTCCCTATATGGCATTAAAGATATAATCCGTAAGATTTGCATCTAGTTGTTTGTCTTTCAAGTTCCTATCTATCAAAGAGTGAGTTGAAACCATGCTGATTGATCATATGACCTTGTTGCTTTTTTGCCTTGTATTACAAAATGTGTGTCCGTGGCAACATTGCCTCTCTAAATGCAAATACATCGCCATGTTAGTGACGCTGCTGACAGCAGTTGATCGTGAACTTTCAATTTCTGAACCTGGCTGCTAGTAAGCGCAAAAGTGTAATAGGAATGGGTGTATGTGTATGGATTTAAGAGGGTTACATATAGGGGACGGACTGGAATTAGAGAGGTGAATGTGTCTTAATAAAGTTTACAAAAGATCAAAAATAAAAAAGCCAACACACATAGTGACTGTGAACTTCTGAAGAACAAGGCACCAGGAGGTAACAGGATCATTTAAAAAAAACGCTAGCAGGATTTTTTTCCCGGGACGGGACGGGAGTGAAAATCCACTCCTGTGTCAGTCTCTAGTGGAGAACACATGCTGATCCTGACAACTAGCCTACGAGGTGAAGAGAGGGCCGGTGGCTAGCTGTCGCTCAAGATGCAGCGCCCCTAATTATTCATAAACTTTAACCTCCAATAAAATAAAAACGAGCCTGGTCCAAAAAAATTCACCCTCCTCAGTGTTGTCATGGAGATATGACCTAAACGTACGGACTAGAATTTTTATTGTACCAGGTTAATTAAAAGGTTTAATGATGCTGTGAAAACGGCCTGTTTAACATGGGGGTTAATGAGAACCTGCTCTATCATCAAACCTGTCTCTACTGGACACTCGGTGAACTGCAGTTTTTGGCACTTCCTGATTGGATCCATCAGGAAGTCGCTGTGGTGGGGCTGGGAAAGAACAAGCTCGCCTGCAATTAATTCTTACCGCCAAAGAGGCCGCTACTACCAAGGTATCTCATATCTTACGAACTATAACTTTAAGTTGATTAATCAACTAGTTTATTGACAGGATTAGAGTTGTTATATAAAACTGTGAACTAATCGTAATTTCAAAAGAAAAACATTTCAGCTTAACTGTGAGTATTTAATGCTTTTTTTCTTTCTTATATTGTTGTAAAGTGAATATTTTAGGGCTTTGGAGTTCTGAAAGTCAGACTAACTCTGGCAGAAATATATATAAATACATACATTCATACATATATGACAACTTATTGCTATGTTTACATTATGCACATGTGTGGAACCAAACCACATGCAAGGTGCTCTGAGAGGCCTTTTAAGGGTGACAAGATTTAACTGAGGTAGCAGACTGTTGGTAGAAGTGGTTACTACTCCTGACAAATCTTTAACGAAACCACAAACATTTCCATCATGAAAAAAAATTCTGATCCCGCTTAATGTTTAACAGTTCATATTCCCCTTATCAGAAATCAAATACATGAGCAACTTTCCCTGCAGCTCCACTTATAAGGTGTACTGTATGATCACACTGCAGTCACAGCAATCGAACACTGTATGTAACTGGGAAGCGTTCTCAACGATCATTGACACGACAGCAATAGTAACACTAGCACTAAGGGCCGAGTCAAATTGGATTATTAGCAGTGCTCTTGTAGCCATGCTTATCTGGCTGTTTTGACAAGGGTTACAATAGTATGTCTGTAGTCAATACTGATCATTAGTTCTGGGTTTCGCTGGCATGTGCTGTTAGGTAGGCCTGAGGCTGATACTATGAAAGTTGTTGACACAGTTGAATAGAGGTTTTTTTTACCTTTGGGTGTTTTAGAAGGTAGTCCTGGCACATGGCTAACACTCTGTCTGGTTGCTGTTTTCCCAGGGTCAACATTGACTTTCTGACCTGTTCCTGGACCTCTGAGTCTTTATCAGTGGCGGCATCTAGTAGAGCCAGAGTCACCTCTAGAGGGACAACACAACAGAGGGGTATCTGAGTAAGAAGAGTGAAATGTAGAATGAAGAAAGAAATTGAAGAAATACAAATGGCAAAAAGAACATTTGAGACAACAACACAGCAAAGCTACAGTATTGACTACCTTTAAGAAATATGTGGAGAATATGCACTGCTTACTGTAACTCAATCAGAGCAAATGGATTACTCAAGCGGAATAGAGGGAGACATGAAAACAATAACAATTGAAGAGAAGAGAAGAGAAGAGAAGAAAAGAGAAGGACTCACGTTCCACATCTGTCGCCTCCATGGTGGACAGCAAGAGGGCTAGCTTTCTGGAGGCTGTGGCCGAGGAGGTAGCTTTCCTTACTGGGGTGCAGATGGGCAGAGGCTGCCTGGAGCTAGGGCCACACAATATATGACAATTTTATCAACAAAAAACAAAAAATGGACTAGTGCAATATCCAAATAGCAGGGGGGCACAAGATGTGTTTAGAGGCAAAATATGTGTTAAAAAACACCAAGGAGATCTCTCAGCATACAGATCCTTGCAAAAAATCACACCATTATCTGAATGAAAAAGAGAAAAATAAAGCAAAAACTTATCATTCCCTCCAATCATATCAGTCAAAATAATCACAACAAGATGTTTTCTTCATTTCGTTCAGCCCTACCTGGAGCTTAGGGACATTTAATGAAATGTGGATGTAAAGAGAATATTAATGTAATATACCAGTGATTCAACAGACTTCCATATGTTCGTATCTTCATTGAAAATATTTAATGATCTCTCTAAATGTAAGTGTTGTCATACCAGGAGCAGATGATGCCTGTATATTTGTATCTAATCTGATTGAATAGGAATATTGGATGAGGTTGTAAGGTTAAAGCCCATGTAAGGAGCAGGCTCTTTGTGACACAGCTTCATGTTGTTTATCCCAGTCACATGACTGACACAGAAACAGCACCAGGTGATGATGAGTTACAGCCGAGAGATTACAGCTTCAGAGAAAACATTGAGGCATTTTACTCGCCGACCTAAAGCTCTCAGAACATATACAGATAAAACTAAAAGTGTCATGTCAGCTGTCTATGCTTCAGCTGCCTGTTCACGCCACTGACGCACTAACTCAATCAACTCCTCCAGTAACTTTTACAGATTACGAAGCTATATAAAAAATGTCGTAAAAACAAACACAGCTTGCAGTGTTGGCTGAGTAGAGCGCATGCTGTCATGCCATATTTGTCTGGTGTAATAATCTAATACCTGGCTTTGACCTGCTGTGGGTGGTGGTGATGCTGCAGCGGGAGCTAGCCCATGCTAACCTCGCAGCTGCTGCTACGGAAGAGCCGACACTTCACAGCCTGGAGGAGAACAACAGCGCGCTAATGAAAGCTAACCTACCAGGTCCCGGTGAGCGTCCGCTAAACAATGACCCCTCCCGACAAAACCGCTTCTTATCTCGGTTTAAACACTACTCTTGTCTTTCAGTCACACTGTCAGTGCTGTGTGTTTCTGTCACTGCAGGTGTAAACACGCCTGGTCACGTGCGTCTAGTCAGCAGGAACGAATCAGGGAGGGGGCGTGGCCACAGCACTGAGGCTCTTTTAGACTCTTTAGAGCTGCTGCCATCAGGGCTGAGTCACAGCATAGACATATAAAGATATATGTTTATATGTCTATGGGTCACAGTATCCCACTCTCATACTGAAAGGTACGGAAGCCCTAAACGACCATACATTACATACATTTGATGTCCTGTTCCCTGTGCTAACGAGATAATGAATGAAACGTGATAGGCCTGAGATTTCCTGTCATGCCTGGTAAAGACTTCTCACATCTTGAACAACACTGACAGATGATTTCCGTTGGTTGTTATAGCTGTTATAAAATGAATAGCTGTTATAAAATGAATCTGTATATTTATGTGCACATTGTAAAACTCCTCCCTGTACTAGTATTTATGTTGTTGTAATGTAATATTGTTGACAATAAAGTTTGTTTAAAAAGCACTTAAAAAAAAAAAAACTGTAGTTAATCAGGACATCAGGCTCAGTCGTGACTCTAATGAAGCCGAAGCCTTCCTAGCCTTCTTCTAAGATGACGCACACTAATGTGATTATACTTTATAGAAAGGCATAAAGCTGTTTCAGCCTGTCAGGCCTTGATTGTATTGATGTGTGATGCTGATCGATGTTCTCCTGCTCCTCTAATATTGCTCTCAATCTCAAAATTAATTATCTCCTTATCACGAGAAAACAGAGGAACATTATCTTGTTATCACGAAAAAACAGATGAAATAAAATGTATGTATTGTATGACCCTTTATGGCTTCCGTAAAGGCTAGACCTTTAATAGGCTAAACCTTTCGAAGTAACCTTTCAATCTTAAAACTTTTCAAAAAAATGAGGGGAATGAGTTAATTTGGCTGGTATGCAGTTTCACAAAATTATTTAAAGGGAATAAAACTTCTCATTTTCCAATGTTGCCTACAGTTGTATGAAGAAATACTGTTGTTGGCCATTCATCACTACGTTTAAAAATTTCCAGACATATAATTTAATAGGGAAAAAACATTTTAGTGACAGACTGAGTTTTAACTGAGTTAAAGTCACCCCCTATTATCAAATTGTAATTGTTGTAGTATGGCAGAAAAAAGTCTGGCAAAAAAAGATGTGATCATCAAAATTCAGAGTGTAGACATTGACAAGGATAACAGGGAGAGAGAATAGCTGCCCAGCGACAATGACATGAATCTGAGATCACCTCTCCAGCTACAAATGTAATATCTTTGTGCACAAGAATTGCTGTCCCTCTAGCCTTGACATTAAACCGCGAGTGGTACAACTGACCAACCCACCTTCTTTTAAGGTAATTGACAGAGTCAGAGTTAAGATGAGTTTCCTGTAAAAATGTTAGATCTGCCTTTAGTTGTCGGCGATAAGATACTATTTTCTGTCTCTCCACAGAGTTATTTAGTACTTTTGCATTAAGAAAGACACATTGTATGGATCTAGAGTGAGAGATGTTAACTTTACATGTCATTTTATCTGTCACCTAAAATGGATCATGAAATCTCATTAGAGCTTTACAAAGCCACATAGAAATGTTGAGATAACAGAGAGGGGGCAAGGGTGTGTCTTGTACATTGAGGGGAGGCAAAACAAAACATGCAAAAAGCAGAAAAAAAAAACAAAAAACAAAAAAGGGCTCGGGGCTGGAGGCTTGGAATAAAATCATAAAATCAATCAATACATTTGTATTGTAGCGAATATAAAAAACGACGATCATTTAGGTTGGAGATAGGGTCAGTAAGTATCCAGAATGCCTTACTTACAAGCCGTAATCTCCACCCCTAGGTGGCATTGAAACTCTTTCAATCCCATCAACACGGAGGGGAGGAGGTCACTTCATGTTTCATCTCATTAAAATGGGTACTACTGGATAATCCCTGTCCTGTATAACCTTGAAAAAAGCATGCTAAAGTGTCCTCTGGGAGCCAAAATGTGCATTAAAGTGCCCTCTAGGAGCTAAAACACACGCTAAAGTGCCCTCTCCAGTGGCGAGGATGTGCTATATGTGCCTTTCTTTCCTGTCACTGGGCGTCACAATGAATATCATTTCTAAGAGCAAAACAACTTTTGATGAAAGCCACATTATGAGTCCTAACATACATTGTGAGTGTTTTGCGTAGGTGACTAACAGACATTTTTATGTTAATAATGCAGGGCATGTTTCCAGCCCCTCAAAAGCTACACCACTGAGTTCCATACAGAAATATGTATATATTGTCTAAGGGATGCAAATCGTATATGTAGCTTAGAAGGATGAGTTGATCAAATAATAAAATTCACCCAGTACATCAACTGTTATCCAGCCAATGAGATAGTTTGGGTTTGATTTTCCAAGGCTTTGAGATACCCATCTCTACTGGATAATCACTGTCCTGTATAACCAGGGTTGTCACAATGAATATCATTTTTAAGAGCAAAACAACTTTTGATGAAAGCCACAGCATCAGTCCTGACATGCATTGTGTGTGTTTTGCAAAAAGGCAGAGCGACTAACAGATACTTTATGTTAATAATGCAGGGCATGTTTCCAGCCCCCAAAAGCTACACCACTGAGTTCACCTTTTCTCCTCGCTGAACTCTGGATTCATAAATGTCCATCTATTGTGTGAGTGTTTGCACATAAGAGTCAGCATCTGACTTCAGATATGTGAAAAATTAAAGTTACTAAAGCTTATCTTGTCACAAAGGACATGTTTAGAGAGTGTCCTGAGAGCACTCAAAATATTTCTATGAGAAGAGATGGATGAGTCTGATAGAGAAGAAGAAGAAGAAGAAGAAGAATTCCTTTCTTCATCCCGAAATGGGGAAATTCAATTTTCACTCTATTTTTTCATTTTTACACACACACAGGCCCGAAATACACACACACATGCACGGACAGAACCTGTATACATGCAACTAGTGGAGCGATGTTAGAGCGAGGGAGCTGCCAGTGACCGGCGCCCTGAGCAGTTGGGGGTTCGGTGCCTTGCTCAACAGCACCTCGGCAGTGCCCAGGAGATGAACTGGCACCTCTCCAGCCACCAGTCCACACTCCATTCATGGTCCACACAGGGACTCAAACCAGCGACCCTCCAGTTCCCAGCCAAGTCACCTATGGACTGAGCTACTGCCACCCAGAAATATGTTTATCTTGTCTAAGGGATGCAAAATCTATAGCTCAAATATCTATAGCTCAGTATCACACAGCCTGTTGTTTCCTGTCCACCTAACATAACTAAGAAAACTAACTATCTAACTAACTGACAAGTAACATAACTGACATAACTCACATAACTGAGGGTCTATGTCCAAGGTTATATAGGAGCAACAGCCATTTCAATGACCACAAACTGCACTGCAGTAACATAACTAAAATACAATAGACAACGAAAGGGAAAAGAGGAAATGTGAATTGAGAGCTATATCAAAAAAAGGAACAAAAAGTTGTAGTTATGTGTTAAAACTGAACTTGGTCCTGACATTGAATGGACTGTCTAGAATCCTTTAAAAGCTGGTTACAGTGGCTGCGTTTATAAATCCTGTAATAAAATGTAGAGGTATTGGGTGCTTGAACACAGCTTTAGCCAGCTTACTTACAGCTTCTAAAGTTTCCGACCCTTGCAGGGTAAATTTAGTCTTTTTAGAAGGAAAATCTCTCCCCGGCTCTCTGAATAGATACAAAAGGTAATAAGACTTTTTTGAAGCCATGAAAGAGCAAAACATTTTCTATTCCGTGTTAATGACTTTACTCTTCGTGATGCAGATGTTGCTGAAATGAGAATTGGTGAGCACAAAAGACATACAACGGTTGTACAGTCCATGTTTTATCCAACATAAGGATGTAACAATATGTGTATATACAGCCATGTACAGTGTTCATGAAATATTACAACAATATCAAAACACTTCATTAAGATGGTCAGGTCAAACATGATATACTTGTGTCAAAGTATCTCCTAAACATTTGAAGATATTCGATTATAGTAAATATTAATATGACTTTAAATACAAACTAACTCACAGCATCAGTCAACTTTTTAAGGTGTATATATGTTATACACATCGCTTATTATTGCAGGTACTTTAAAGAAGGTTCTTATAATAAAAGTTGCTTTTAATTACAGGTCCCCTATGTGGCCAGTGTAATCACCGGCCGTTTATAAGTGCAGTAAAGCTGCTTACAAAGCAAATATGGCTTCAAGTTCAAAGCCTCTCATGATAAATATCTCTCTTGTATGGTTTAAAAACAATAAATACTAGTGCATGATAATTATATAAAGGTTAGTTTAAGCTGAATGCTTTTGAACGGTTCAAAATACCTGGTTAGTATTAGAATACAGTGTTATTTCATCTGAAAAAGGAAAGATGCTTAGTCTTATAACCAGAAAAGCTGCCACAATGCATGTCAATAAAACAACAATAAAAGGATATTTAGGGAAATACATTAACTGAGACAAATATTTTCAATGCATTACACATGATATCCATGATACGATTAACAAAGCATTAAAAGAAATAAGACCGTGTGTCTGTGTGTAACATTCAAAATGCACAAGGTAAACAATTGTGACACTGAGAAAATATAATAATTGGAAGATTCATTAAAAAACAAAAAACAGTGACTTTAGTCTAAAGCACAGACATCACGATTACCCTGTAAAAGGAGAATTTGTTTGAACAAATCCATATGAGAGCACACAGAACGAAAGAACAAGGATGAAAAACACTAAACAACATAATTTCCTGCCTGCAGCTTGTGTCAGTCTTCATGTGACCTGGAAGCTGTCCTCTCACTCCAGCAGCACACACGTCTGAACCGCCCAGTTTGAACAAACCTCAACAACATTGGTATTTCCCTGCAGTCCGTCAGTATAGGTCCAGCTTTTCCCTAACAGTTGTATCAAATGTAGAGATCACACTCTCTGACTCGGGTATTAAGACTGACTGACTGTTTGATATGTTCTAGTGTTGTCTACATTATCTTGGCTGATTACACTTTTATCTTTTACTTGTATTTGTTGTTTCTTGTTTCTCTGGTTTCTGGCCTCAAGCATCAGCAGCGCGCAGGTCTCTACCTGACTGTTTTTTCCTGTGGGAAAGAAATAATTCATCGTGAGATATCGGTATAAAATGTATAACTCTGTGGTGACAGTCTAAATGAGCAGAAATTGGTCATAAGAGAGAGCTTTATATTTTTCTCAAACTGTTGTTGTCAAGTGTGTTTTGTTCATCAAATGACATCTTTGAGTTCATCATCAAAGTCTTCAACAACTTTTTTCTGTGACATTCTTTACTTTTTTTTATTTTATTAATTTAGCCATCAGCTCTGCACATGAAAGGTGGGCACAGACACTGACTTTGGAAAAACACTTAAGTTAGCCTTGAATTTGGTTTACTGCTCGTTCCAGTAATTGTCTATGGATAGAGCTCGTTAGGATGTCAGTGAAAGGAAACAGCAGAGTAGACACAATAGAGAAGTAGGTTTGCTGTATATGGGAGTAAATGAACATACTCATGTTTTGTAAGGGGGGCTTTGTCGCAGGTGACCTCTGTGAGCTGCCCCTCCTTAGTGAGTGCCTGCACCCCCACATGTTGCACGCTGCCTCTTGGAGTTGATATACCCTTCAGCTTTACTTCTCTGCAGCCACACAAAGGTTTTAAACATGACAACTTGATGATGAACAAAAAAGAAAGTTATGTTTCATGAACATATGTGAATATTCACTAGACCTACTTACCCATTAGTGGCTCCTTCTCCTTCTTCATGCGTTTTGAGGCCTGGCACTTCCCGTCCAAAGAGTTTCACAGCGATGGACATGAGCAGGCCGCAGCGATTTCTGTAACAGCACGTGGCATCTACCACCAGGAATACCACCAGGAAGATCACCATGACGATGCCTGCCACGCTGCCTTTGGTAATGCTGCGGCTGCTCGCTTTGACTGGAGTGGAAAGAGTCAAAGTGACATAACAGAAAGTATTTTCATTGTGGCAAGCAACACTTTTTTGTTATCTGCCGCGCCACGATATTGAGCTGGAACTATTTGTGTGATCACCAGTTCATAGTTTAGGCCACATTTCCTGGCTAACAAGCTGAAGTGTATGATGTAGAAAGTGGGAGGTCACAAACCAGGCTTGTCTGCGATGGTGAAATTGAAAACGGCAGGGATTGAAGAACCATTAGGGTTGACCGCTGCCACTTCCAGTTGATAGTCTGAGCCGTAAGACAGGTTTTGAAGGGAGACAGAGTCAGCATTGGACGGCAGCTGCTTCTCTTTCCACTCAGCCCCCTCTTTATCCTGAGAGAGCATGAAGAGGGCCAAAGGTTGAAAGTAAGGAAACAAAAAGGAGTGTGAGTAATTAATCAGAAAGGAGACAGACTCACACCATCTCTTACCTGTTTGTATCGTACGTCGTAGTGCAGCAGAGGAGTTCCACCATCATCGTTCTGTTTAAGAGGAACAGAGATGGAGTTGCCCTCGACTTTTATCTGATCGGACGACAAAACTGGACTGTCTGGTTCACCTAGAGAGTACACCAAGGAGGCACAGAGACAAAAAGAAAGAATGATGACCAACTGATGACCATCCATGAATCATGATTGTGGTCAGATACATCTATTTATTTAGGCTACATACAAATTCCCTGTTAGTTTTTCATTGTTTAGTAGATTTTATGTACTTTACCCTCTGAGGACGGATGTTATCAGCAGCATGAATGAACATCGGGCAGCAGATGATGATGGATGCATGAAAAATTTATACGAAAAATTAGTGTTTGCAGATGACATAATCACATACACTAGCATGCGTGAATAGATGCACTTACACATTTTACATCAATAAATGGGCATCATTTATATATCCATCTAAAGATATACACAGACACACACACACACACACTGCATATCCAGTTAATAGTCCACACGTAGAATATATGGATTTGGCGTGTGTTGACAGTGTATGTTGCTGGTGTTGTTAGTGTGTGTAGCACTTACGTACTCCCTCGGTGCGGACGGTGTTTGTGTCTGAGAACCGCCCCACTCCCACTGCATTCAAGGCAGCCAATCGTACTTTGTACATTGTGTATGGCTTGAGGGTAGTGATAGCTAGGGGATCTACAAAATCAAACAGAGACACAGAAAACACCACATCAGTATGTTAAGCATTTATGGCAGAATAAAGTGTATGGTGCAAGCAGTTAAAAGTATAAAGGCTTCATCGGCTGATTTTCATGATACACGACTGCAAAGCCTCTTTAAAGAGCAGATGTTTTACCTGATGCTGGGACTGTGATCTCCTCCCACTTTTCAGCAGCACTTTGCCTCCACTGCAGGACGTAACTTGTGATTGGTGTCCCTCCACTAATAGGTGGGCTTTTGAGGGAGAAGAGGACCGAGGTTGATCCAGATGAGACTGACAGATAGTGAGGTGGACCGGGCTGGGCTACAGAGAGAGAGAGAGAGAGAGAGAGAGAGAGAGAGAGAGAGAGAGAGAGAGAGAGAGAGAGAGAGAGAGAGAGAGAGAGAGAGAGAGAGAGAGAGAGAGAGAGAGAGAGAGAGAGAGAGAGAGAGAGAGAGAGAGAGAGAGAGAGAGAGAGAGAGAGAGAGAGAGAGAGAGAGAGAGAATTGTGAATTATATGTCAGGGGCATGCTTATAACTAAATATAAATCTAGTTTTCCTTTACTTAACTTTAGCTTCTTTAAGAAAAAGACAAATAAACTCTTACTGTGTATTGCAACGTCTCGTGATGCATTTCCAGAGATGCTGACAGCCATGCAGGAATATAATCCACCATCAGAGGGGACTACCTCATCAATCACCAATGCACCATCGACCACACGGACCCCAGAAGTAGAGTCCTGACAGAGGAAATATCCAAACATACGTTAAACCAAACACTAGTCTGTAAATGTTCAAATGTACAGTAATGTTCTCTGAGTGGCTGGATAGTGTTTAAAGGTCAACAGACATGGAGTTGACTGGACTGTTGTTTGTGTGGTCACATGAGGATGCTCAAGTGTCAGATTGATTCAGATGGGTGAAGACTGGTAGTGTTTTGAATTTACTGTGACAATTTATTTGTAGGAAGCTGATGTGTGTGTAGTATGCGTCTGTACACTCTTACCAGTGTTCGACCATTGTCCTTGTTGAGCCAGTGTAGCTCGGGCTGAGGATGACCTGAGACATTACAGGACACAGACACACGCCCGCCCACTGACACAGTCTGCTGCATTGCTGACACAAACACCTCCGGGGTCTCTGGAGTGAAACAATATAGTACAACACGATAAAGTAAACATGTTACCACGGTCGAACGGCAGGTTTAGTGATTTACAGTGTAAGTTGTTTCTTCTGATATGTTGTTGTATGTTGGTGATCTAATGGAGCTATCAGTGAGGTGGAAAGAAATAAGATAAAGTTGAACTAACCATAAACATGGAGAATAAGGGTAGCAGTGCTCTCAGCTAACTTGTTGGTGGCAGTGCAGATGTACTCTCCGTAGTCGGCCCTGGCAACAGACTTTATAGTCAGCTGGCTGCGGTCTGAGTTAAACTGATGATGTGAAGGGTCATACATCACCGGCCTGGAGGACGACATGAAGAGGAAAATACACACTGAGGAACGCTGTAAGGATTTGTTATTTAAATGGATTCAAAAGAAAAGTAGGAGAAAGAAAAGAGGCCAGAGGAGAGAGAGAGAGACGATGCACCAGACCATTAACAAAACGTGTAAAGACATTTCTTTGCCTCAGCTTGGCGAGCACACGCACAGACACGCATGGTGTAAAAGATTTAGAGAGAAAACCGGTTTAGATCAGTTAAATTAATTCCAAATTGTACATTATCAATAAACTGATACATAACGTGCCTCTCTGAACAAAATGTATGGACTAAAAAGATTTACTGTAACAAATTCGCTACAAGTCAGGACTTACATGGTCCAGGTGATGTTGGGTTTTGGATGACCGTCAACTAAACACAGCAGGGTAACGTTGTTTTCTGATCCGGCCATCACTTTTTTCTCTTCTCTTAGATGCACAGAAGGAGGAACTGCAGGAGAGAATTGTACTGTAGTCAAAATGATGCTTAACCTCTTCTTCCCTGAGACCCCGTCGGCGGGGGCAATCAGAAAGTATAACAACATCCCCCTCTGCAGCAACATGTAGCTTGCATACAGACAAACATGCTGCATACCCACAGAAAGCTAAGAATCTCTTCTACACGCTCATATAAACCATTTGTATGACCAACAAACACAGTTACAACTGCGAGCAATCAAACAATATGAGGCGAAAAAACAGAAATAAGAGCAACACAGACAAATAAAGCTGGCACAGTGGCTGCTCTGATATCAGCAAGATTTCACTGCATCCACTCCATAGCAGAGTCTCCACACGTTCCAAAAATACTATTTTTATCACTCTACGACCAAGTTTCACTGATCCAGCAGCCAAATATGACAGAAAACAACAAGCGCATTTGAAAACCAAAACCAGAAATGCTGTCTTACCTTTGCAGTATCACAGTGAAAAGTTTAATCCACAGAAATAAAAACCGCTGAAATGGAAGGACAACATCTCCCAGCATGCTTTGGAGGTCTTTCCGGCTTCTTTGGCCTGCTAAGCCCGCTTTTCAAAGGCTCTGATTGGGTCATAGCGCCTGTCCGTCACGTAGTGTAGCTCGTCCTTATCCCTTTGTGATTCGCTAGTCGTGTGGTTTAAGTGAAAAAAACGCTCACAACTTGATTCTATTGGTTCTTACGATTCCAACGAGGTGTCATGCTTCAAGATTGACCAATGTGGACGGAAGATATAGCCCCGCGTAAGGGCAAAGAGGCTCTGTCGCGCTAACGGCGCTAGCGCGCTAACGACGTTAGCGCTGTGACGCACGGTGACGGACTGAGGCTGGCGTGAATACACGGACTGACACTCGCTGTTCTGCTGCTTTTATGCACTTTATCTTCCTGTGGCTGTGCAAGCCACGGATCTGTGTCTTGTAAATAGTTGTTTGCAGAATATTTTGGCCAGCACTTTGCTATTGCACTTTGTAGTGGCACATTGTTGTTGTTGCTGTTGCTGATTTCCATCATTATTGTTACTATTTTAATTACTATGTCCCTACTATTATTATATTATTACAGTTATTGTTGTATTATAGTGAATACAGTAATCTGACCCTTTTGGAGACAAATGTAGTTCTTTTGTAGGGTTTATGTGTGTGTGTGTAGGGGGTGTATGTGTGTGTGTGTGTGTGGGGGGGGGGGGGTCCTATTTATTATAAAAAAAATTTTTTTCAAAAACTGTTTTCTCTTAGATCCAAAATGACATTTAAATTAAATTAAATTAATTTTACAACGTGGTACCTAAGAAATCTCAAATGGCACTAATGGTGCAAAGTTGTGCCAAATCGTGCCAAATATGCCAAACTTGAGGACGCCTATATATTTCTTCAATAAGACCTCTATAATTGTTCCTCTGCTTTATTTCAGCAGCATCAAACTTCTCACAGGTGATGTCCAGATGTTGTTCCATGGCTTTATATATGGCCATGAGTTTTTTGGCTACTGTGGCATTATTTTCAAAGGGATATTTATATAAAATGACAATTTCTTTTGGGCGAGGGAAGAAATTCTTCCATTTTTGCTTTGTTCCATCTGCATTTACTCTGACACACTTGCATTAATAGTGCTGCTTACACTTCTGATGCCATCTCACATGTGTAACCTTTATTGTAATACCAAGATAATGCACATAAAGCTTGTAATTACAGAGATATACCCTATTTATTCTGAGCATGTCATTTTCGAGCAGGAACCTCAAAAACGGACTCAGGGAAGAAGAGGTTAATTTACACAAATGTATTATCGCATGAGTGTTATGTTACACAACGTCAGGTTTGGGAAAAGCCAGAAGTATTTTTGGGTCATGAATTATCTTTCAAACCCCTGACTACTAATCACAAAGTGAAAATGATACTGACCATTGACGACAACAGAGATGGAGAGTTGCTGAGAGATGGGCCTTCCTCTGATCTGGGACAGACAAAGGTATGTCCCAGCATCCTCTCTCTTCACCTTTTCAATGAGGACTGTGTTATCCGGCAGCTGACGCACATGCGTTCCTGAAGTGAGAGATGGCAGCACAGAAATGAAGAGACAGAGTGATAGAAAGATACAAAAAGGTAGAGGCAGGGACAAACACGCATAAAGACAGAAAAGAAAATGATGCTTTTGCTTGAAAGTTGTTGTAGTTTATCTTATTATAATAATCTGAGTTTATTCTGTAGCAGAAATCTGTTTCACAAATGATATGAATTGACTGTGTAACCAAACAGTTTGGCCAGTCTAGTATGCTGTATCTGTGTTATAACCTCACTACTTTATAAATCAGCAATCAAACCAAAATATAATACATACAGGATCAGAACCATTATTTTTTACTGATGTAAAATCTAATGAAAACAGTACTGAAGATGTTTTGTTTGTTTTTTACAGAGAAGAGACCAGCATGCAGGGCCTGTGTGTATGCAGCCAGAGCCCAGTATTCTGTTTGACAGATAAGAGGTTTTATGAGAAAGAACGAGTGAGATTTCTGAGTTTGAGTGGGAAAACCCTGTGCCAGGTGGCTATCCAGATAACGAAAGGCTTCATATGCAGAAAAAAAAGCTGACTAAACAAAACGGTGCCTTGTGATAACTGCATACAACAATCTGATAGGTGGAAAAGAGTTTGAGATATATAAATACACAAAGAATAAATTTTGGTCTGTGTGCTTGATCAACGAAAGGCTCATTGATTAATTGGATCTAATCTTGACGATGTCTGAATAAATCTCTCTTCACATCAGAACTTCATTTAATTCCAGCGTTTTCTTCAGAAGGGATTTTCATCACTCCAGATTATGACTTCTACAATAAAAGGAACAAAGTGGTGGGAGGCTTGGTTGTCTGAGCCAGGACAATTTAGCCATGACAAAGTCAAATTTTCAGTCATGCGTCTGCAGCTATTTCAATTGCAGTCTTACTTTACTAATCATATACTGCATATACAGTACAAAGGTTTAGCAAGTTTACAAAACGTGTAAAGCTTGTAAAGCTTGTAAACCATAAAATAACCCTTCAAACCGCAGAGGAGCCCCAGAGTGCTGCTCCTACCATTAGAGGGGATTTGTTCTTTGTCTCTCAACCAATGAACATCCACCGCTGGCTGGCCAGTCGCCAGGCATGGCACCACACCCTTTGTGCCCTCCAGAAACTCATGGTAGGTGGTGGTGCTTCCAAATGATGGACCCTCTGACGAAAGAGGGGAAGGTTATGGTTACTTTCTATGCAATAAAGCAAGACAACGAATATATCAATGTATATAAAACATCAAATACCACCATCAATATGAGAGTTGGTTCATTAAATAAGTTCTCATAAAATCAACATTACCAGTTTCTATTTCCTATAAATACAACATGTTACTTCTGTTACTTACCATAAACATACAGTTGTGTGTGAACCTCATCTTTGTGTCCACAGTCAAACTCAACCGCACAGGTATATCTACCCGCATCCTGCAACGTAGCCTTATTAAAGGTTAATTTAGAGGTAGACTCATCCACCTTTGACACTTTGCTGGCATCGTCAAATTCTTCCCCATCCTTGTGCCACGTAATTTCTCCCTCTCCTCCAGCTATAGGACAGAAGCAAAGTAGGCAGACATTGAAAATAAATGCTTATTTAAAGACATCTAAAAGTTTCAAACTAAGAAAAGTGAAATGCCTCACCTTTACATACAAGAAACATCTTTTCTCCCACCAGAAAATCTTTCTTAGTGGTAATGATTTCCATCTTTGCTTCTAGAGGAGGAGAGGAGAAGAGCTTCATTTTTATTTTGCATTTTTCTCCTATTTCCAAAGAAATTAAGAACCCAATAGATCCTGACTGATGCTCTGCAGGACAGCACTGATTAAGATGATGGCAAAACAGTTTGATTTAACACACATACAGCCATTTAACACAGTCAATTGTTTATGATTACTAAACAAACCTTGGTAAAGTAATTGACAGTTTTTTTAGAACCGTGGCAGCGGATATTACTTCTTGTCGTAGAAAAACATTCACAAACTACCTCAACACTGCGTTTTTGGGGACTGAATTTAGTTGTCAACATTATGACAGAAAAGTCTGTGTAGACATGAAGAAACTGTTCCCAAAATGTAAATGGTAACTTTTATTTAAAATGTACATTTATCAGTACATTAGCACATTTCATAGCCCAGAAAAAAACAGAAAATTCCACAATTCACCAGCTTCAGCAGCAGGAACACTTCAATTGTTTATAGGACTGTTTTTCCCCATCTTTTTCTAACTGTTTGATCAGGCAGAACCCAACTGAAACTTGTATTTCCTTGTTTATACAGAAACTTTAGATTTGGCACCAAAATCAATTACCTTTAAATTAAAAATAACCTTACTTTTGCTCACAATGTCACCCCTACAGTGTGTATCCAAACATACATACATTACAACCCAGTCTGTCATGCTAAAATCGAAATCATTCTGACTAATGTCAACATATCTTACCTGTGTGGTGCAGCAGCAGCCGCAGCAGGAAGGCCATCTTTAGGATGAGAGCTGATTGGTTCATCATGTTCACCTGGCTGCTGGTTGCTGATCCTGTATGACTTCAAACCAGAACTCTGCAAATCAATCTCAATACACCAGTTGTTTCCTATCCACCTCACATAAGTATGACAGGGAGAGAGCCTGTGTCAGAGGTTATATACAGTAGAGGCACAAAAGGGGAGATGAGGAGAACCGAGAAAGGGGTGGAGGGAGGAAGAGAGAGAGAGAGAGAGAGAGAGAGAGAGAGAGAGAGAGAGACAGAGAGAGAGAGAGCGAGAGAGAGAGCGAGAGAGTATTGCTCTCATATCCTCATTTAACCTCAACAGTTGCTGTTCATTCATGTCTGTCCCCCTCTCCTTCCTTTCTATCACTCTGTCTTCCTTGACTGACAATTATCTCAGCCTGTCATTTGTCTGTCTCTATATTTCTACATTTTTACCTCTTTCAACAGAGCAAGATTTAACTTTGCCAAAGCAATTACATAAAATGATAAAATAAATGTACAAACACCCTCCTCTGCTCCCTCCAGGCTACCGGATGAAAGCGGGGGGAGGTCGCCCCCCCAGGGGACAAAGAGATGGGGAAAGATATTTTTATCGTTCCATCGTTTTTTCCTCTCGTTAAAAAAGGGTCACATTCTTCCCAAGCACACTGAACACACAGTATGTCAAATTCACCACACTGCCACCATTCACATTTCCTGAAAACGTGCATCCTTAAGGATGCTGAAATCAACACACCTCAGTGACACCCATTCTACTACAAAGAAAAACATCTTCTTAACTTTGAAAAACAGTCCGTACTCGGTAATTGCAAAACGAACTGAATTTGATGGTGTTGATTGTAAAGTAAGTCTAGCACGTTTAATCATATCATTTAAATAAACTTTATCCAAAATCAAATCACATCAAAATAGATTTCAAAGTAAAATTTTGATTAAAGTCAGTGGCGATTAGGATTATGCTTTTGAATAAACTTAAAAGGGTGTATAACATTTCAACAATATATGCCTTTCTAACAGCAGACCTTTCAACTTGCCCAGGTACAGGTGTTACTAATAACAGTAATGATGTCATAGTAAGTCATGCTACACGTCCGGAGGTGGTCGCAAGGCACCGACGGGCTCGAAGGGCTGCAGCCTCTGCTGTGTCAGAGGAGATGCAGTGGGTGTGGGAGAAGTTCAGAGAAGTCATGGAGAAGGACATTCGGATGGCACCAATGTGCTTCTGGAAAACCATTCACCACCTCAGGAGGGGAAAATGGGGAACTAGCCGAGCTGTTTACAGTAATGAGAGGACGCTAGTGACCTCAACTGAAGAGGTAATCGGGCAGTGAAAGGAGCACTTTGAGGAACTCCTTAATCCGACTAACTCTCTTTTGTAAAGGCAGAGCTGGAGGCTAATGGGGGATCGTCAATTTCCCTGGTGGAAGTTACTGAAGTAGTCAAACAACAGTATCAAAGCCCCAGGGGTTGATGAGATTCGTCCAGAAATGTTGAAAGCTTTGGGTTTGGAGGGGCTGTCTTGGTTGACACGTCTCGGCAACATTGCGTAAAAGTCTGGGACAGAGATTGTGTATTACAGGGGTATCACACTTCTCAACCATCCAGTCTACATGTGTTTTGTGGATTTGGAGAAGGCATATGACCGGGTCCCCCGGGAGATATTGTGGGAGGTGCTGCGGGAGTATGGGGTGAGGGGGTCACTTCTGTGGGCCGCCCAATCTCTATACACTCGTTCCTTGTTCCTGGTGGGGGTTGGTCTCTGCCAGGGTTGCGCTTTGTCACCAATCCTGCTGAGGATCTCATCCCGGCTTTTTGCAGATGACGTGGTCCTGATGGTGTCGTCGGTCAGTGACTCACTGGATCGGTTTGCAGCCGAGTGTGAAATGGCTGGGATGAGCACCTCTAAATCTGAGGCCATGGCTCTCAGCAGGAAACCGGTGGATTGCTTACTCCAGGTAGAGAGTGGGTCCTTACCCCAAGTGAAGGAGTTCAAGTACCTTGGGATCATATTCACGAGTGAGGGGACGATGGAGTGATAGTCTGGCCGGAGAATCGGAGCAGCGGGGGCGGAGCTGCAGTCGCTCTACCACGCCGTTGTGACGTAAAGAGAGCTGAGCCGAAAGGCAAAGCTCTCGATCTACTGGTCAATCTTCGTTCCTACCCTCACCTATGGTCATGAAAGCTGGGTCATGACCGAAAGAACGAGGTCGCGGGTGGAGTCTCCCTTAGAGATAGGGTGAGAAGTTCAGCCATCTGTGAGGAACTCGGAGTAGAGCCGCTGCTCCTTTACGTTGAAAGGAGCCAGTTGAGGTGGTTCGGGCATCTAGTAAGGATGCCCCCTGGAACACCTCCCTAGGGAGGTGTTCCAGGCACCGAGGAGGCCTCGGGGAAGACCCAGGACCAGGTGGAGAGATTATATCTCCACACTGGCCTGGGAACGCCTCGGGATCCCCCAGGTAGAGCTGGTTAATGTGGCCCGGGAAAGGGAAGTTTGGGCTCCCCTGCTAGAGCTGCTGCCCCCGCGACCCGAGTGAGTGAGTGAGTGAGTTGGTGAGTGAGTGAGTCGGTGAGTGAGTGAGTGAGTGAGTGAGTGAGTGAGTTGGTGAGTGAGTGAGTGAGTGAGTGAGTGAGTGAGTGAGGGAGTGAGTGAGTGAGAGCTTCTCATTATCACACTGCCATACTGTCATGCAAATAGATCATCATTTATGTTATTAGTAACACTTGTGTTTGATAAGATAAAACAAGAAAAAGACTATATCTATTCTATACTCTAATCTATAGATCTATGGAGAAAGACCTTATCCTATTGGCAACCAAGATATGTATTTGTAAACACAACATGTGCAAACACAACACAACTCTGATTCACTTTAGGATGATTACAACTGTGTCTCACACACACACACACACAGATTGAATTTGAATTGAATTTGATCCAACTTTGTGTTTTAACATGAATGGAACGATAGGGGTGCATAAAATGACCATCGTTAACTGACAAACCCAAACACACAGCTTACATCACTGCCCTTTCATCTACGTGGTGTTAGTGCTCGTTGCCACTCAAGTTTCGTTCCTCTGGGTCCTATCACTTCTGTTGGCCAACAGCCAGCCTGCCCCTCCCACCTCCCCCTTGATAGCTCAACATCGTCGTCCTGCCAGCAAATGAAACGGGTAGAGTCCAAAGGGGCCACCTATCAGGTTGACTATCAAGCAGTGCTATTATGCCTCATAAGAACGGAGTGTGCTCATAATGAGAGCTTCTAACGAGGGCCATTAACAAGGGCGGGCACACACTGACAGCTGCCATGCGTCACTTTCTTTTGAGTTTTTTTCTTGTTAACTCTCATAATTGATCATTTAAAAAATGACAATAGCCGTTTAGCAACAGTGCTGCAGTGCATTTTGACAAAGATCACAGGAAAACATAATGTCATTTATAGTTACATCTGTAAAACTGATTGAAGCTTAAGCTGTTTTGGTGTCGACAGTTGCATCAGTTCAGGTGGTCCGGTGTAGGTACCCAGGTTTAAGAAGAAGCTTTATTTATTTGTCATATTCAATTTTACAGTACAATGAAGTGAAAATGACTCTCTGCATTTAACCCAAAAGGGACAAAGGTTGATGGTTGTGTCAAACCAACACATGACTTTCAGAGGCCACTGTTTGTGCCCCGTATGAAACCAAAAGTGTGACCTAATTACATTGGCCACTTAACTTACATAAATAGCTTATGTAACAAATGTATTTATTTTAAACTAAACCATCGTCTCTGCCTTGACCTAACAAAGCGAGTTAAAAAATGACGCCAAGGGATCCTGAATGTGCATCATATGTGGAAAACCTGATACTTTCTTGTCATGTTTGTTTATGAACAGAGCATTTACTGTATAATAAAGACTCTTACATTGGTATATTAACACACTAGGAACATGCTGCAGCTACAGTAGCAAAAACTCAGTGACATTTTATATTTAGAGATGCTTTGTTTAGGAGTCCAGACAGAAAGAAATTATTATGTTATGGAAATTATGTAAATCACCAAATCTCATCTGCAAAATCCGAGATGTTTTGCAAGATTGGCATGATTGTATGTGCATGATACTGTACTTATTTGTAAAGTATTGTTGAGATATGGCTGGACTGAACACAGACACGTTGTTTCTTTGAGTTTGACTGAACTCTGATCAGTTGTGTTTGTAATATTGCACTTGACGAATTGACGCACACAGCTTCACAGTCTAGGAGTCAGTTGTTGTTCAGTGTTTATCGTGGCAGAGAATATAACAGGGATCAACCTTAACGTGTGCTAATATTTCAGCAGAATTTATATATCCATCTCAATTATTAAATCTCTCTACAGCTTCCACGTCTCCAATTTAAAATTCCTACTACTGATAGGACATCGTTCCCAATACACTGCTGACATCATGCTGACATCACTCCATAGTATTACTGTAACATCAAGATGCAGGAAGTACTTAGTGCGCATACACAACGATAATGATCAGGGGTTAGCCTGCACATGATACTTAAATGGTCCGTGTGTCTGGGTGCCAGAGACGTCCTCTCCACCCAAACTAAATAGCAGGGCTACCACACTGGCTGGTTATACCCCCTATGCATTTATGTGTGTATGTATGTGTGTGTGTGTGTGTGTGTGTGTGTGTGTGTGTGTGTGTGTGTGTGTGTGTGTGTGTGTGTGTGCGCGTGTGTGTGTGTGTGTGTGTGTGTGTGTGTGTGTGTGTGTGCTCTATGTACAAGATTATCTTATTAATGTTGGATAGGTATAACAGTATTACATTATTATATGCAATCTAGTACACAAGGCACAGGCAGAAGCATAATGCTTATATGTCTGTCCTACATTCTTATCAATTTAAGATACCATTCAGAAATCAAAATAATGAAATAAAATCATTCACACTTGTAACTCTCAAAAATTGTTTTATAAAGCATTCTTTAAACAAACAAACAAAAGTGAGTTACATTACATTCTTAAATCTATGTTGTTCCATAATTTAACGCCAACAATGGAAGTTACAAATATATCTCTAATCATATTCACATTTATGTATTTAAAATTCAGCAGTATAGCAGTGAACATTATTTGTGTTATTTTGTAATATACCAAATAATTGCATTTCATAACATGAAACTTTATAAACAACAGATCATAGATCATATAACCAGCCTTGTTAATAATAAGCTATGTGTAGCTTATTATTGTAAGAATAGCAAGACTATTGAATTTAAAGTCATTTTAAAGGTTGACCCCACAGTAACACGTGGACGTATGAGTGAGCACTTTATTAAACACAAGGCCTGATAATTCAATATATCAACAGATTAATAGAGGATTGCTATTTACTTTGAAATTATACCTTCAACAAGTCAATACGTTGTCTCCATGTTTGGCTGGTCACAGATCCTTGGAGTATATCATTTATTATTAGGAATGTTGGCTGATTTGGAAATAAAATGTTTAATCTGACTCACTTAAGGTGGACAGTGACTTTCAAAGTTGCAAAATGCTGCAGTGGTTGTTTTAAAAAGCTAGTTTAAGGTGAATATTAAAATGGATGGGGAGTTCATAACAGTCCACACTGTAAAAGATGTGCTGCTCAACATTTCAACAATTCACTGAAAACTGTACATGGAGCCCCAATATATTGGATACAACAATAGGGATCAACACACAGATGGACAACACATTCTGAAGACTGAAATAATTCAGTGATGGCTCCGACCTCAAGCGTTATGTTATTGCCAAAGATTTAAATCTAATCACTATAGCATACAAAATGTGAGAAAAGGGGGCTAGTTATGTGTTGCCATGACAGCAGAATCAGACAATAGCTCTTCATTCTCCTCACATGTGCAGAGACCATCACAGGAGTATTCATTTATTTTGTTTACCTACGTGGTCTCATGGGAGGGCGTATAAATAGCAAGCCACTTTTCATGACTTGCATGACTTTTCGCGTGCATGTCTACGCATATTAAGCTTTTCACGTGTCATTTAACGCCCGTAGTTCCCCAGGGTTAGGGTTAGGGTTAGGGTCTGGGTTAGGGTTAGGGTTAGGGTCAGGGTTAGCGGTTAGGGTTAGGGTTAGGGTAAGGGTAAGGGTTAGGGTTAGAGCATTTCACGCCCGTTATTTCAGCCATCCTTCACATGAAATATTGATTTAAAAACAACCCTCTGACAGAAAGCTCCACCACTTCGTATTTCTCCGGAAAGTAGCGGAGAAATACAAACACGTGGGTTTTCCCTCAATGACATTTGTGCGTGAAATGACAATGCCATCTCTGCACTATACAAGTCAATTGAGACTACATGGCGTGAAATGACACGCAAAAAACATGACATGCGTTGGAATTATACGCGAGATGGCTTGAGAGAAATAGCGTGTCATTCACACGCCTTTTGGTGAGACCAGGCTGTGTTTACACACCCTTCAGTCAAGGACAAGGAATCTCCAATGTCAAGTTATGATCATCTTTACATCTGATCATTTAAAAGTCAAACTCAAAAAGGTCAAACGTAGCTTAGGCAGACAAAAACAGGACAAACCCCACTTCTACGTTTATTTGCCCATTGTTTTATATGAGGTGACATATTTCACTTCACATTAACTAATATAACTGTCAACTGTCTCTTATTCGAGATAAATCATTTTAATTTTACAATGAATTTCACATTTAAGAAGAAATGCTTTCCATTTACAGCCGTGTTACTGGATTAAGCAGACAAACATGTATACTACCAGGATATTTTAGGGATTGCAAAAACAATGCTTCAACACTGAAGTTGTAATTAGCATCACAGCAATCCAAGTACTGCTTATTCCTCACACGCAGAGCCACGGCTTGTGCTCACGTCTGTAACATCATCATTGATACTTAAATAGCACCACACCGGACTAAACTAAAAAAAAATATTTCCCTTCTCCTCTATTCTGTCCATTGTTATTAATGTGAAAGTGACAGCAGTGCAGCTTTTGGTTATATTTATCCAGCTTATACACAGAGAAGATAGTAAAAGAGGCGCCCTGAGGTCATCTAAACCTCTGTTTACGCCAACCATTGTTGTTACATAAACAACTAATAAACAAACACTGCCATGTGTTCTCCTTCTATACCCTGTCTGTGCGTGCATTGTGTGTGTTTTTACCGTTTCATATCTATTCCAGACCGGTGCAACGTTGAGCCAGACCTCTAGACCCCCTTTGGCTAATAATGGGAGGGACCCGGACTATTTCCTGCTCCTCTCTTCCTGTCCTCTTGTGCCATACAGGAAACTCATAGTGGTGGACACAGACAGGTGACTGTCTCCTTACTGTCTGTCTGCCTGGTCTCTTCTGAGCATCTGTGATTTCATGTCAGTTAAATAAGAAGAAGAAGAACTTTATTTATACCGTAACGGGGAAATTGAATTTTTTTCACTCTTATTATTATTATTATTATTATCTTATTATTATACATGTTACACACACATGCAAAGAAAGGATCTATACATGCACTTAAGGAGAGATGTTAGAGACTGAGCTACTGCCGCCCCAATAATGGAGGCCCCACCTGCAGTGTACAGGCAGGAGAGACTTAAGTAAGAGAAACTATGCAAGTCAGGTCAGGGGCACAGCCCCCCACAGATACTGCTATTCCCACAGTAAGATGAGCAGGAGAAAATATTTAAGGGATTTTGTTGAGAGGCGAGAGTGGTACAAAGTATGGTAGTTCTCAAAGAAATGATTTATCAGCCAAAGCCATGTCTCTCATCAAACAGCTGGGCAGTCTAAACAATCCTAAATGTCGCCCTCAGATCTTTCATGTGAACATCTAACATCTCTGGCAGATCCAGCTGCAGATGTGCTACTGATGTTTCGTCACTCACTTATTAAAATAAAGCCTGCAACTGCTATCAGAGTGTGAGAACTGAGCACTACAGAGTACACTTTAGGAATTGTATCAATTACCAACAAGTAGAATAACTAAGAAAAATGGTGCTTAGTCATTTGTAAACACACAGCAGTAGGATAACGTTTGAGAATCGCTAGAGCCACGCATGCACTGCAAAAAGAAGTTATCTCGACCATTACCCGGTGAGCTGTATTACAAGAATGCAAATGTCATAATCAGTTTGATCGGTCATTCGTAATCTCCATTTGAGCCCATGTGTGAAGACATTGATGATAATTTTTCTATCATGCGGCTGGTACAAAACCAGAAGAAAACAATTCTTTGAAGGTGAAGAACGGTCATTTAAACAAAGAGAGCAACGAATATGTCTAAGATCTAGCAATGGCAAGAGACTTGGTTGTTTATGACCTAATCAAAAACCAGCGGTGTACTCCGCATCATGTCCTCCCTCCTGCATGCTCCGCCCAGGCGTTTCGATTAAATCTAATTGAGTATTTCCAATAAGTGAGCCTGACATGGAAAAGGTGGCTACATGTTAGAAAGGCAAACTTTGGACAATGTTTGAACCAGATATGAACCCTGGACAATGTGAAAACATCTCAACTTCCTCCCGTCAGACCTGACTTCCTCTCGCTGATATGCTTCTCAGGCAGGATTACAGATCAGGCACATTAGATTTGTTCTACATTTAGAATCAGTTATTTTACTAAGATTACATAAATAACAATTGGGTACTTGAGTTCAAGTTTCCTTTGACATTTTGAACTAAAGGGGAAACTGTTGACCCCATCCCAGCGTAGCAATACAAACAATAATACCATAGTGGGGCCTTGTTTATTTAACTTATAGTTTATTTTGCATGCAATCACATGAGTGAATGAATCCATGTCCAAACACCACAGCCGGCTGTGAGAAGTTTGCCAGCAGCAGATATTTAACTACAATTTCCGTTAAGGATGTTTTCTTTCAAACACGTGGCATCTCATTTAGCAGACATCATTAAAACAGGTTGTCTTGAATATCTTATCTTAGCCTTCAGTGTTGGTTAGAAGTGTTACTTTTGTTGAGCTGTTGCCTTGGGGAGTTGTTGAGTTGGGAAAAGGGAAGATTAACATGGTGGTCTGTTTTTCTGGACAGGGTTTAGGCCCAAATAATTCTCCACTTTTAACTTGTGGGCACCACCAGCGGCCTTGGCTGACATTACTGTCTTTAAGAGGCTGTAGTTGGCTTTGTCTTAAAGCTACAGTAGGAGGTTCCTTACCTCAAGACATCTGTATAAAAAACAGTCTCCCGTTTACAGGCAGCACACTTTATGCTAATTCCATGCCGTGTGGTTCAAACACCATGCAGTTTTTCTCATGCAATACAAATGTGTTATTTTTTCCTATTCTAAAATGACATATTTGAATATCTCCGCTCTTATCCAATGGTGAATACAACTTGTCCTCTGATCCAGATCATGTGAAGACATGAGAGCCAAACAAAGGGACATTTCCCATAAGATTATAGCTGATAAACATTTAGAACAAGATAATCTAATTTCAAGAACCTGTAAAAAGAATATGGCCAAGTATTAACTGGCATAGGGGACATCTATGCATATCTGTAAGAGAAACCCAAAAATTCTTGCAACAACTTATGAAACATATAACACCATGTCAATAGGCTTCATGTCAAGCCCTTTTACAGTCATTCATTTACACTAGACACTATTGCCATTGTCACATCTATTTTTAAATCTGGAAAGCACCTTGATATCAGTAACTACTGATTAGTAAGTATACTGCCAGTACACTCAAATGATTCAGAGAAAGTTATCATTAAACAACTGACATCATTTCTTAACAAAAGCACTTTTGGTATATATCTTTGCATTTTTGGATCTGTGTAAAACATTGGCTACAGTCCATCATGTCTTCATATCAGAACTCTTAAATGTAACTTATGATTTAGAGCAATGTTTTTATATTTATGTAAAAACATGTAGCGTGTTAAAGTTTGTGATGCACTGTAAAATGAAATGCACAATTGGTGTTCCACAAGGATCAGTGCTAGGCCCCCTATTATTTAGCCTTTATATTAATGGTCTCAACAGTGTCATGATATATAACTGCAAATGTATGCAGATGACACTGTTGTCACACATGCAAACACAGCTCAGCTACCAGCTGTAAAACTAGTCTAAATATTGTGATTGCATCATACCATTTGGCCAATCAGCTATTTCTATAAAAGCCACAAATCAGAGAAACACCCTGCCTGAAGGAGCGAAAACTGAAATAATTCACAACCTGGTTTTATTTAATAAACATACATTTGTGATGTGCTATTGCATGTGGCTTTGCATTGTGTGTCATGTGTGTTTTACTTTGTATAACTTGTACCACAGAACATTTTACTGAATACTGTTTGTTATTGTGCTTTATTTTGACCTAAAGATGTGAATTATCTAAAAGCTTTAATCTGGTACAGATCACATGATGAAATTTATGTTTTAAACTGTCCCTTTTATATAAAAATAAATACATAATAGTAATAGTTATGTATTCATAATTAATCTTCAAATCAAACAAAAGCTTTGTGAGGTACACATTTCGGTATTTCAATGATAAAGACATGTTCTTTGAATATAAATTAGGTGCGAGAGTGCATAACAAAAGCATCAAAATAGAGCTTTGTCGTGATCCTGTTTTATTTTGTAATGTTCGTAGTTGGTTTCCTGGTTTATTTTGAAGTTCTCTGCTCTTGTGCCCTGCCTTGTTCCTTCCTGTCCTTATGTGCTCCAATTGTGTACATTGCCCTCACCAGCTGTGTCTTGTTTGTGATTGGTCTTCTTATCTATATGGTCCCCTTTTGTTCCTTGTCAGTCCATTGTCAGTTTTTTCTGTTTTGAAGCTCTGTTTTGTTCTTTTTGCTTGCTGAGTAAAATTAAACCAGTTTTTCTTTGAGTTCTTCTCTCCTTCCTGTAATGTTCTGCATTTGGGTCCTCCTCTGTGCTATAAACCGCTGGATGTACTATATGTAATAATTAGCATAAGTCTTGACTCCAAGATGATCCCTTAGTATCACTAGTTTTTTATGCAGTCCTTGAAGGTACTCGATTTTCTGCATAACCACAATCCTGCCAGATGTTGACTTAAATGCTGCGTAAATACAATCACAGTGGACCATGAAAGCTTTCATCTCTGCGCCTGCCAGTCTGACGACGTGACCTGGAGCTGGTCAAACCTACGTGATTGTTGTGTCTGAGGCTCATTCAGGGATTTCTGCTGTTTATTTTGTTAAGTCTTTTTTGGGCTTCCCTGATCACATCCTCTTACGCTCTGCAGCGCCACTCAGACCGTCAACCTGTCGCCCCCCGAAACACACCCACTCAGTCGCCCACTCCTCAGCATGTGTGTAGTGTCATGCATACAGGAAGAGAGACATGCTGCTGAAACAATAGAGAGACATCTGAACTGCAGCCAGGAGCCTCACTGCAGACAAAGCAGTGGCACATTCTGTCATTGTGTTACTCAAAATACATGAAACGACATTTGAAGAACGATACTGCGGGTTTATTAATTGCTAATTAATGTCATATCAAATGAGTATGTAACAGTTTTGGATGTCCTCTCAGGACACATCCCTCTCCTCTCTTCAGGCTCTCTGCCTAGATGTCTGTGTCTCTACGTGACTGGTCCAGGGTCAGTGACAGTGGAGGCCGCCATAGCAGCAGATAACACTAACTAGCTTCCTGCCATTATTGCTAATTGCTCCACGGCCCGGAACTGTGCAGACACCCTGGGTGGGGCGTGACTGAAAACTGTGTGTGTGGGTGTGTGTGTGTGTTTGAGAGAGAGAGAGAGAGAGAGAGAGAGAGAGAGAGAGAGAGAGAGAGAGAGAGAGAGAGAGAGAGAGAGAGAGAGAGAGAGAGAGAGAGAGAGAGAGAGAGCAATGTAAGTAATTCACATGTCTACAAATGCTATCTCTTAACATGGTTAAACTCCTCTCTATGTTGTGTCAATATCGTTGGTACATTCATATGAACACAAGGGAGCATGAATGATATGTACAGCGGAGGGATGGATTGGAGTGCTGGTGTGTGTAGCCAGACAGAATGTGTACGTTGTTAGTCTATCACAAAGCCGAGGAAAGGCCCCCCTCCATCTAAAGAACATGCACACAATATTTGGATTGACGTCACATAGATACATGAGGTTTTAATCTGAAAAACAGGGAATTGATGACAAAGCAACAGTAAAGTATTATTATTAATAACATTATTAAATAATAACAAAAAAGCAATATTAGTATTAAATAAGTAAATATTTGTAGTAAATAAGTGAATATTCTGAAGCATCAAGAGCGAATAAAAAAGAAAAGTAAAGGAAGAACATCCTGCTTAGTGTCGGGGTACCAGGTAAAAAGATGAATAATGCCTTGTACTGTATATACCAAGAAGGCATACAGGGGTGATGGTGCATCAGTGTTGCTGATGACTTTCCTGTGTCATGCAAAAAGGGAGGAGAGGATGTTTAGATGCGGCGCTGTATGTTATCACTTATCTATCTGCAGCTGTCTACAGCAGGCTATATGACCCTGGGGAGGGCTGGCAGCAGACTGTAAGTGGCCAATCTAACTAGAACATCGAGCACGGACAATTTAGTTATGCAAATGATACCAAAATATCATGGATAAAATAGTCAGCTTCGGGGGCTACAGGTTTTATGAAAGATAAATCTAATAAAAAGATGTATGGCTCATTTTCAGACCTTCAGGTGGGGTGTGTCTGTGTGTGGCATTTGAGCAAAAACTCTATTACACTGTCTTGCCGAGCATGAATGTGCAGATACTCTCATGTCTGTACAGTAAGTAGCCGATACAGCTGGAGTCAGCCGTTAGTCAACTAGCTTAGCCAAGCTTAAAGACTGGAAACAGCTAGCCTAGCTTCTATATTCATTATATCTTATAATCTTATCTTATATTATATCTATTCAGTATAAAAAAAATCAAAATGTAGTTTTTATACTTGGGCACCTGTATGGATTAAAGACGACAGACGATCTGTGAAAAGTCATGTAGCCGTACCTCTTCGCCTGACCTACAACAGCCACTCAGAGCAGAGGAGTCTCTGACGCAGTGTCAAGGACTGCTCTGCACTCCGATGTACTGCATTGCCTTCTTGCATAAAGTGTTTTCAGAAACATATCTTAGTGTACTAAAAAGAGAAAGTGTGTGACCAAGTCCAGCCAGAAACAAGCCCCACTCACCAGCTGGACAAACGTTTTCATTTTACAGCTAAACGGTACTCTAAAATATGTTTCTGAAAACACAACACGCAAGAAATAGGGATTCGAATCTCGATTCAGGTTTGATCAGCGCTGCCTAGTTTCACAGTTGGATCGTAATTAATGAGCAGTCATTGAATTGCGTCAGATACACCTCGGCTCTGATTGGTTGTCAGTTCACAGATTATCTGTCTCATTGTGCTGTCAGGATATAGTTTCAGAGAATATGCCTCCAGTTTTAACTGAGAATGAGCTCTAGAAGTGATGAAGGGTGGATTTTGTGACTTTTAGACAGAGCCAGGCTAAATGTTTCCCTCAATTTACGGTCATTGTGCTAAGCTGAGCTAAGCAGCTGCTGGTTGAAGCTAAATATACACAGACACGAGAGTGTTATCGATATTCTCATCAAACTCTGCTGGAAAGATGATTAGCATTTTTTCAAAACCCTGAGAAGTATTTTACTGGTTTAAAGTATTCCTTTAAATGAAGGGGAGGGCACACAAACAGATGACGTTACATACATGAAAGCCCTGGCCCAGAAAACATCCCTGGGTTGTTGTTAGTTTGGACCTGACTTTCACACACACAGTAGTCCAGCTGGTGTGGTTACTGGAACTGGCGACCTCCTTTGTTTTCTTACATTCTTGCTAAATTAGTGGATAGGCAAATTCAGACAAACATAACAGGGACATGTTTAGATTGAGCCTCGTGTGGCAGAAGACCTCAGATATACTGAGTGAATAACCCTTAGACCTAAGCAACCTATTTCAAACACGGATCAACTAATCTAACTGATTGACTGATTGTTACAGTCTCTCAAAAGATTACAACATCATCTGAGGACCTTTTGGCTATCTTGTGTAAGTGTGTATGTCTACAGTATGTTGATGAGAAGAGTGCTTCAAAGCAGGCTAGCATCCTGTGGGCAGCCCAGGGCAGGACCAGTGGGCACTAGACGGCAGCGAGGTGGGTGTCCTGGAGCAGGCACCACACCGTCTGCCTCAACAGATAGCCTTCACACACACACACACACACACACACACACACACCCACACACACACACACACATACACACACACACACACACAAATCCTCCCCCGGGCCCAAAAGGCCACCCTGTAATTGAAGTAGTGTCAGAACTCAGGGGAGAGTGAGATGGGAGGGACACACAAACACACACTCAGAGGAGCTATTACAGTAATAACCTACTTAACTTTTAAGTTAATGTTACAAAGTGTGCATTAACACATTTAAATGGTTTTAATCAAATTAATTGAAAATGTTTCAAAATATAGAAATATTTCAGGATCATCCAGAAGATATTGACAACATGTATGTAATCACAATTAAACTTAATATACAGCCTCATTTCTCATTGTGTTGTTATGTGACTTCTATCTTTATTGATAGCCACTGCTGTGGCATGGGCCTTGGCGAGTCAACTCTTTTTTTTTTTACGCGGCTCATCTCATTAAAATACATACCTCATTGTACCAGATGGCAATGTGCAGATCTGCACAATTTAGTGCATTAAATGTAGCCCCTACATACGCTGTGCGTCCAGTCCTCATGTAGTTTGAATGTTATTTGAGTTTGTTCTCGGATAAGAACCGAACCTACGTACACCCAAGAGCATGTTTGAGTGCTATAATTGGTTATTTTGTTTTCTTAAATTTTACAGTTGTGGGGTGGCTGGTGGCTGAGTGGTTAGAGCAGTTGCCCCATATAAAGGGTCCTTGAGGCAGCGGCCGCAGGATTGACTCTGACCTGCGGACCTTGCTGCATGTCTCCCCCCTTCTCTCTCACCCCATTTCTGTCTGTCCTATACAATAAAGGCTTGAGAAACTGCCAAAAACAATTATCTAAATAAATTACAATAACAATTGAATCATCATAATCATAACCATTTCATTATTTTCATTAAAACCCCACCACAAACACCACATTTATGTTAATTGGCTATTTTATAGGCCCAAAGCAGGTACTTTTATTTATTTTAGGAATAGTTTTGTTTATTTGTTTGTTCATTAACATGCCCGATAGCTTTTGCATCACAACATCTATTTCTGGGGTCCACACAGTTACAATTGTGTTATAATTCACATTCACATTACTCATCACAATACACTAACAACACATCTCTACTGTATAAAACCATAACAATTGACACAATTTATAAAACACAAGCACAAAGGAAACAACTGAATCTACCATGATCTAACAGTTAAATATCATCATTTAACAGAGAAACTCAGACACACCAAACAGAACACATGCATTACTAACATATATGCTCTCTTAGCAGTTTTAAAATCATATATATCATTTTTTGTGAAATATGACTTGGCAGTGAATTCCCTTCTTGCATTTTTCTGTATATTATTGTATGGTGAACTGATTTTGGTTAGTAAAACAACCTCCAGCAGTGCACCCAGTTTAATAACTGAGTGTGTGTACGAAAGGATAACTATTTGTAAATATATATATATATATATATATATATATATATATATATATATATATATATATATATATATATATATATATATATATATATATATATATATATATATATATATATATATATATATATTTACTGCTGCAAGATGTTGCAGATGGTGCCCTTAGCATCATCGATATGTTTGCAGAGAATGAGAAGTTACTCAATATGACAGCTTGTTTGGCATTGACTTACTGCAGAAGTAGGGGAGAACGGGGTTGATCGTCACATCTTTCACTTCCATTTGAATCCCTCAAAAACAGTATCCTTAATAAATTCTCTTTTAATGTGTAATGGAAGCCTAATGTGAATGAATGGAGTGACCTGCCTCTAAGCTTATTCTGTTCCAAAGACATGGACCGTTAAATACATCTTGTGCACTTGTGACATTCATCCCCATCACTGCGCTGGTAGTCACACACTATGAGTTGGTTGTCCCTGTGCTATTTTGATGGGGAGCGATCTCCTGCATCAAGTGTCTGAGGCAGTGACAATGTACTCTGCCAGTCAACTTTCCTGCTCCTCACTGAAAACTTGATTTGTGATCTACACTGGCTGCAGGGATGGGCATCTCCAGCAGCCTCTGATGTACTTATTTGACTGCAAAACCCACCTACACTTCAGAATCATGGAAGTTTAATGCTCCATCCTCTTAGACATTGGTATGAGCGTTCCTGACTTAATTCACTCAACTTTTCTTTTCTGCAATATCATGTGAAGTGGCGTGGCGTTTAATTATCCTAAACCCTCTGAATTGACGAGGATAATGGGATTCATCATTATAAGACCACAGGTGGAAACAATTCTGCAGTTTAAGAATACATCCTGAAATCTGACGTAGACATTTCTTAGGATCTTTCTTAAGAACAAATTAAAGAGAAGTCTAGTGCGTGCTCACCCTTAGATCACTAACAAGAGATATTATAAAATGTAATTGTGCCAATAAAACCAGCATCTGCCTACATTTCTAACAGCAGCATCACACAACAAACTCCCAGGTTTCTGAGAATGTACAGAGTTTTACTGTACAATTGTCTTTATCCTGGTCTTTATGAGTCAATGTATTTGTGTTTCTATTTTGTGTAGGTTTGATTACTAAGGGTGACCAGAGTCTGTAGAAACAGTGTGTGTGGCTGCCATCTATTGGTTGAATGAAATACATTTGAAGAAAATAAATGATCTGCTGCAAACATTTGTTTGACTTCAGTTGAATGCATCTTCCTATATTACACATTTGACAATTACTGAGATGGCAGGATAGCAACTTTTTTCACATTTCTGTATGTGTGTGTGTGTGTGTGTGTGTGTGTGTGTGTGTGTGTGTGTGTGTGTGTGTGTGTGTGTGTGTGATCATTCAGCCATTTGAGAGATACCAAAAATGATTATAACTCTTACTTTTTCAGTCTGTTTGCCCTCAGTCTTTAGGTATGTTGTTTTAGTCCCTTTTCTGTGGATCCACTTTTTAAGTTTAAGAAGACTGAATGGGAAAACACCTGAGACCCTGTTTCCATTTGGTATCAACATGTGGTCTGAGTGATCCGAACACACATGGACAGTCTAACTACAAGTGAAACACTCTCAGGACGCATTGGGGACACATTGTGATTGAATGTCAAAAACCACATTCTTAAGTGGTTCAGGCAGCATGTGGTTACATTCTAACAGTAGTCAGAATGGGTATGTGACTCTTGTCCACATTAGGGACTGCCTCCTCAACTGACACCCTGTGTGTGAGAGGAAGTACGTCCTCATTCACAGGCTTTACCCACAAGCCTGTAGCTCTGTGTATTTTGGTTGTTTTTGTAAACATTATCATTTTGAAACAGAAACCACTGAGAGTTAATCGTGCGTTCTGGATGTTATTATCAGGTTGTTGCCGATGTGTCCATTTGTTCCCTATTCAGCTGCAGATGAAGTTATACAGCTCTCTGGAGTTTTTCTGTGGTTACCTTCAAAAGGCCGCCCCAGAAGACTCAGATGTCTGTCCACTTGTGATTGGATCACTCAGACTATGGTGCTGGAGGTGTTGTTCCCATCACATACTGCTTGTGGCCTCTCGCTGAGGAAATTGAGCAGCCAGTTGCAGAGTGAACTGCTGAGACCCAGCTTGTCCAGTTTGCAGATGAACTGTTGTGGTATTATGGTATTGAATGCTGAACTGAAATATATGAACAGCATTCTCACATATGAGTCTTTCTGTTCCAGGTGGGTGAGGGCCGGGTGGGGGGCAGAGCAAATTGCATCCTCTGTGGATAGTTTCGCCCTGTATGCAAACTGAAAGGGGTCCAAGGTGGGGGTGGGGGTGGGGGGGGGGGTGTATTTGATGTGTGACTGGACTAGCCGTTCGAAGCTCTTCATGATGATGGGTGTTAATGCCACAGGACGGTAGTCATTGTTGCAGGATGAGGATGATGTCTTTGGCACAGGTATAATGGTGGCGGCTTTGAAGCATGATGGGACAATGGCTTGCTTTAAGGAGCTGTTGAAGATGTCAACACACAGTCTCGGTTCTGGAACCGTTCTCCTGGATAGGGGTTGGACACTATTCTTCTCTGGAGTTGCCCAGGGTGTGAGGCGCCGGGCGGGTGTGGGGATACTCACAAACCCCCGGCTGAGTGCCGCGGTCTTGGAGTTCACCCCAGTGGACGAGAGGGTCGCCTCCTTACGCCTGCGGGTGGTAGGGGGGAAAACTCTGACTGTTGTTTGTGCATATGCACCAAACAGCAGTTCAGAGTATTCGGCCTTCTTGGAGACCCTGAATGGAGTCCTGCATGGGGCTCCAGTAGGGGACTCAATAGTTCTGCTGGGAGACTTCAACGCCCACGTGGGCAATGATGGAGACACCTGGAGAGGCGTGATTGGGAGGAACGGCCTCCCTGATCTAAATCCGAGTGGTCGTCAGTTATTAGACTTCGGTGCTAGTCACGGATTATCTATAACTAACACCATGTTCGAACATAAGGATGCTCATAAGTGTACGTGGTACCAGAGCACCCTAGGCCAAAGGTCGATGATCGATTTTGTGATCGTATCATTTGATCTGAGGCCGCATGTTTTGGACACTCGGGTGAAGAGAGGGGCAGAGCTGTCAACTGATCACCATCTGGTGATGAGTTGGATCAGAGGATGGGGGAAGATTCTGGACAGACCAGGTAAACCCAAACGAGTAGTGCGGGTGAACTGGGAACGTCTGGAGGAGGCCCCTGTCCGAGAGATCTTCAACTCACACCTCCGGCGGAGCTTTTCTGGCATCCCTGTGGAGGTTGGGGCCATTGAACCGGAGTGGGCAATGTTCAAAGCTTCCATTGCTGAAGCTGCAGCGGTGAGCTGTGGCCTCAAGGTCTTAGGTGCCTCAAGGGGCGGTAACCCTCGAACACCGTGGTGGACACCCGTGGTCAGGGAAGCTGTCCGACTGAAGAAAGAGGCCTTCCGGGATATGCTATCCCAGAAGACTCCGGAGGCAGTTGCAAGGTACCGACGGGCCAGAAGGGCTGCAGCCTCTGCTGTGTCAGAGGCAAAGCAGCGGGTGTGAGAGGAGTTCGGAGAAGCCATGGAGAAGGACTTTCGGGCGGCACCAAGGTGCTTCTGGAAAACCATTCGACATCTCAGGAGGGGGAAACGGGGTCTACTCCAAGGTGCTGGAAAGGAGGGTTCGTCCTATAGTCGAACCTCAGATTGAAGAGGAACAATGTGGATTCCGTCCTGGACGTGGAACAACGGACCAGCTCTTCATTCTCGCAAGGATCCTGGAGGGGGCCTGGGAGTATGCTCATCCAGTCTACATGTGTTTTGTGGATCTGGAGAAGGCATATGACCGGGTTCCTAGGGAGATACTGTGGGAGGTGCTGCGGGAGTATGGGGTGAGGGGGTCACTTCTGTGGGCCATCCAATCTCTGTACACCCAAAGTGAGAGCTGTGTCCGGATCCTCGGGAGTAAGTCGGATTCGTTTCCGGTGGGGGTTGGCCTCCGCTAGGGGTGCGCTTTGTCACCAATCCTGTTCGTGATTTTCATGGACAGGATTTCAAGGCGTAGTCGTGGTGGGGAGGGGTTGCAGTTCGGTGGGCTGAGGATTTCGTCTCTGCTTTTCGCAGATGATGTGGTCCTGATGGCATCGTCGGTCAGTGACCTTCAGCACTCACTGGATCGGTTCGCAGCCGAGTGTGAAACGGCTGGGATGAGGATCTAAATCTGAGGCCATGGCTCTTAGCAGGAAACCGTTGGATTGCTTACTCCAGGTAGGGAATGAGTCCTTTCCCCAAGTGAAGGAGTTCAAGTGCCTCGGGATCATGTTCACGAGTGAGGGGACAATGGAGCGTGAGTTTGGCCGGAGAATCGGAGCAGCGGGGGCGGTGTTGCAGTCGCTCTACCGCACCGTTGTGACGAAAAGAGAGCTGAGCCGGAAGGCAAAGCTCTCGATCTACCGGTCAATCTTCGTTCCTACCCTCACCTATGGTCATGAAAGTTGGGTCATGACCGAAAGAACGAGGTCGCGTGTACAAGTGGCCGAAATGGGTTTTCTCAGGAGGGTGGCTGGAGTCTCCCTTAGAGATAGGGTGAGAAGTTCAGCCATCCGTGAAGAACTCGGAGTAGAGCCGCTGCTCCTTAGCGTTGAAAGGAGCCAGTTGAGGTGGTTCGGGCATCTAGTAAGGATGCACCCTGGGCGCCTCCCTAGGGAGGTGTTCCAGGCACGTCCAGCTGGGAGGAGGCCTCGGGGAAGACCCAGGACTAGGTGGAGAGACATATCTCCACACTGGCCTGGGAACGCCTCGGGATCCCCCAGTTAGAGCTGGTTAATGTGGCCCGGGAAAGGGAAGTTTGGGGTCCCCTGCTAAAGCTGCTGCCCCCGCGACCCGACCCCGGATAAGCGGATGAAGATGAGAGATGAGAGATGAGAGATGAAAATAAAAACGTTCCTAAATCTGTCACTAGCTGTGGAATTATGGCTTTCAATTGTAGAACAAACTCTGCATTTGGAAAAATTAACTTTCATAATTAGGGACCAAGAAAAGTGGAGTAAGATTTATGTAGAGGATAGACTCTTGAAAATATATTCACCAAGGAAGAGTTAGGAACATCCCCCTATATGTGTGTGTGTGTGTGTGTGTGTGTGTGTGTGTGTGTGTGTGTGTGTGTGTGTGCGCATGTAATTACTTGTTTAATTATCTTGTAGTTTGTTTGTGTCAGTGTCTTTGTTTTATGTTTAAATGCAGAATCTATTATTTGATTTATATAAAATACATATATATAAAAAATGATGATTTATATAAGTAAAGAATAGTCTAAAACTAAAAAAAATAAAGTTATAGAAAAAATAACAAAAGTAATTCTTCATTTTGATGTAGTTGTGATAATCACCAACTGATCACAAATGGTTTCTCAAAAAAATAGAAAAAAGGAAAAAATAATTAAGTAGATTTGAATTTCAAGTAGTATAACCGCGATATTGAAGGAATGCATAGCAATCCAGTAAAAACTCATCAATAGTGGAAAAAAAGGTTTCATTGAAAATGGTTGAAATACAGCAGCAAAAATACAGCCAAACCAATCAATGAAGGATACAGATGTGTATGATTTAAACAGCATAACTGAACAGATGTGTCAAATACATGATAGTTCAAGAACAGTGAATAAAGAAACACATTCTGCATTATTGGACTATATTTCTGTTCTTTTCATTGTCTTGTGTAAAGAGTTTTGCAGATTGAGACTGTTGGGAAATTGTCTTTCAAAATACTGTTATCCAATCCAAACACAGCAGCTTGTTTTACGTGACACCAGGGGTTGTTTTTATGCATTTTGTTAAGCATTTATTCATAAGGAAGTAGTCTGTTCCCTCACTTACACAAATAGGTAATAACCTGTAGTTTATTAACCAAAACACAAAACAGGAACATTAATTAAGCATTAACTAGGCAATCGTGAAACCTCCTTGTGCAAATGGTAATTACTTTTAATAAGAACCAAAACCCTTTTGTATATTTGCTCCACAGTAATTGAGTAGGGAAAAGTTATTTTAAGTAAACACAAGGCAATTATGCAGTCAAAGACAAAAATAATATTTTCAGTAGTAACATTATGTAGTGATATAATAAAAGCTGGCAAGAATTCAGCAAATGTGCATCATTGTTTTAATCATGTTTAGTGTTTTTAAAATCTAGAACATTTTGGCTCAGATAGCACCAATGTCCTACTTGCTTTCATTTCTACTGCTCTTGCAGTCTCTGTCTTTGCTCCCGTCGATGGTCAGTCCAGGCTCCAGGGCAGAGTGAAGCTCTCACTCTCCAGCTCTTTGCGAATGACCGATGAGAATCTGGCCAGTTGCTCTGAGCTGAAATGGTTTTTCCAGTCTCCCGCAACACCTAATACATAGAAAACACACACACCAAGACAGTCACATGAACACAACAAATCTCTGATATGAAAGAAATTCAGCTGTTTAGCGGAAATACATTTGTATAGAGGCTGAAAACAATATCATACACTAACTATGAACTAACTACTACTGCTACAAAACAACACTAACTATATCAGAGTACATCTCTCACTTATGGTGTATTAAAACTGACCTCTTCAGCGTCAATCAAATCAGACAGTTAAATGTATTTCAAAGCACAGGTACAAAAGCAGAGGAAGTGATGATGATGGACACGCGGAGCCTCACCTTTCCTGAAGAAGTGAGATTTGTCAGAGTTCATGTATATCTTAGGGACCAGGCTGAAGTTGGACATGGTGTTGGCCTTCATGCTCTTGAAGGTGCAATGTTCTGCTATCTTCTGAATGACCTCCTCACTCAGGTTACGGCCCAGGAAATCTGATATACGTCGCAGAGCTGCAGGGAGGTCCTGCACAGGGGCACATGGACACACAGGTGTTACCTTATATTATCATATCATAATGCACCAGGGTTTTTCTGCATTATAAATTTAGAGGCAGCTGCCTCGCTGAAACTGTCTGCCGCCGCGGTAGAATTTTGATGAAAATCAATGTAGTTCTATTAAAGCCCAGTAGCAATGTTTTCAACACGGTTCAACTCGACCTGAGCAGAAGGGGTGCTTTATTTCACTTCCGAGACGCAAAATGAGACAGTGTTCTTATGGATCTTAATTTGTGTTATTTATGGGTCTACAACAAGTAGAAACAGTCCCATTTCCCCATTGTACAATGTTTTTGAAATCAAGTGGCTGAAATCAGTGGAAAGCTTAGTGATGGTGACGTCAGTTATGCACCATTTTGAATGAAAGCATAGGGTCTTATGTTTTACGTGCATAAGTACTGAGAAAACGTGTGGGACCTACACTCAATAGTGTACCTGAACACATCCTGTGTAAACACAGGCAGAAGACTGATGCTGCTGCAGCTGTGCAGTGTGTAACAGTGGTGTGTTGTTGTGTGAAAGAGACCAGAAACACGTTTATTAATTACTCAACTGACATACAATTGATGTCAGTTTTGAATTACGTGTTTCCGCCATTTACTCAGTAATAATAAGTACCAGATAATTGTTGGTATCTGGTACTTGTATCTGGTACTGAGTCTCATGTAAAGAAGTTTTGCTGCCATGTAATACAATATAATGGAACCTGAACTATCTTTGAATTTTGGGATTGTTGCTCTGACAAAAAAGCAAATTAAAGACAGCAGTTTGACCTCTGGTAACATGTTTTCCTGTTGTTAGTTTTAGTCTTAAAAGTAAATCGCAAAAAGCCTAAACCAAACAAGCACACACACATTAAACCACAATATTGAGAGGGCAATAACAAATGAAAATCTCTTTCTTTGAACTGCCGCAGACATGCTGGTAGGACATTTTGTGAGATTTTAATGAGATGGATGATGTTTTTTAACACAAAAACTCAGCAGTAGGCCATGAGGGTTCTGGGGAGTGTTTTACCTGTCCCATTTCTTCATATGTGATGTACATTATTCTGTCTCCCAGCTCTGTGTTTCTCCAGCACTTCATGTGGTCTGTCCATTTCCCAAACATCACTGCAGACAAAACGGACAATAGACCACAATAACAGAAATGACGTACAAAGATGATGTTCTGTCTTTCACCTGCTTTCAATATCCAAATCACTTCACATGCTGAACCACTCCACTGCTGAAATTCATACATTTTTCAGAGTAAACTCTTTATGTGGGACATCTGACCTCTGCCCTCAAGGAATTTGTCCATGAATTCATCAAAGGTTCCTGGATCTTCGAGGAATTCGGCCATCTGATGGAAGTAGTATGAAGACACCAAGATGTCCTTAGGGTTCCTCATGACATAGATCACCTATTCAATGACAAAACAGGTGAAATGTGTATTAGAGATGAATAATGCATATACTGTCGTGATTGGTTCTGGACAGTTTCTCTCTCCTTTTTAATCGTTGTTTTTGTCTCCCTCTGCCGGTGTTTTTCTGTATGTGCTTTCTTTCTGTTTTCTGGTTTGAGTTTGTTTTCCTGGCAGGTGATCCTTGTTAACATTGATTACCTGCCACTCTGTATATAATCCGGTACTGAGCCTCACTCAGTGCCGGATCATACCCTCTACATACCCTGATGTCTCCCTGTGTACCTGTCCTCTTGTGTCCATTCATCGTATCAGTTTGTATCAGTTCTCTTCGTGTTTTTCCTTTGTGTTTAGTCCAACTTTTGTAAATAAGTTTTATTAAATTTGTTAATACCGTATTCTGAGTTCTGTGTCTGCATTTGGGTCCGCTCCACTGTGTATTCTCCGTCATCACACATGACATATACACCAAGAAAAAACAGTGTCACTTGCAGACAGATACACAATAGAAAGTCCAAAGAAGTCTTCACAGAAACACCACAATAAGGAGCTCCTCTAACTGTAGATGTTGCTAAAATAAACAGTAGGCTCCTGGATGATGGTCCAGGATGTATGGAGGTAAAGGGAGAATCTGCCTCATGTACAATAATTCAGTATCTCAGGGCTGCTAATGCAAAATTTAGCTGAACATACAATAGGCAGGGTTAGGGTTGTACGGATAAGACTAGGAGAATCATAAAGATCCACACCAGCCAGTTAACAGCCTTTTCTCCATGTTGAGCGCTGAGAGGATTGTCTACCTTCAGGCCACTAGGATTCTACATGAGGACATGCCCAGACCCACACATCTCGAATGAGTAGCGTGTAGCGACTGCCGGTCTTACTATATTGAATATAATAATAGAATGTTACTTTATTCCATTATGAATGCCATTTGTTTCTTTTAGACAGAGATGGTTGAGATTCTGTCCACAGGAATTAAACAGAGTGTGTGAGTTTAATGATGTATGATGTGTATGATGTCAATTTGACTGTCAAAAGACCATTTCCGTGTCCTGTCCAGTGACCTAAAATCTCCCCATCCGAGCCGTGTTGCTCAGATAGGCTGTGTGGCTGCTCCAACCCAATCTCTGAACCCATCAGCTGTCTGTCTGACGATAATTCAGCCTCTGGAGGCAACAGCTAATATTTCAGGCTTTCAAGTGTAGCCAGTGGATACACAGGTCAAGTCTTCCTCTTCCAAGCAGATCATTGTTTACAGTCCAATTAGCAACTTGAGACGTCAGAATGGAGTTGGAGTTGAGAGACAACGTCTCAATAAACAGATGCATATGAAAGCAGATAAATCATTTTAAAAAGCTGATCTATAAACAGATATCTGCATATGAAAGCAGATAAATCATTTTAAAAAGCTGATAAAACGCTAAATTGTGGTCAGCTGTTCTGACTCATTTGCCCACCTTGACTGTTTACTTACATGCAACTATAGTTGCTTTTTTTGTGTGTGTGTGTGTGTGTGTGTGTGTGTGTGGGGGGGGGGGGGTTAATTTTTAATCTTTTTTCTAAACTCAACAGAACATCCCCTGACATTGGACCTGAGAAAATAAATACATAAATGATAATATCTATTGACCATTTATCAACAAATCCACTGGTTGTCAAACTGTGGTACTCAAGCTCTCTCTGGCGGTACTTGAAGGAATCTCCAAAATTACGAAAAGAAACATTAGTTACTAAATTAATATAACACTAAGAAAATACTTAAACTTTTAAGATCCTTGAAATGTAATTTAAAATAAGTTTAACATTTGTTGTAATATTTTGCCAATACGTAGTCATGCTCAAGAGCTGAACTGTGATGTTAAGAGAGTGAGCAGAGGTAAAATGATTGGTCTGCCGCCCTACGCTGCTGTATTTCAACACTGATCTTAGTGGTGGGACTTGAGAGAGCCTGATATTTTCTGAGGTGGAACGTCCTGTGCAAAGTTTGAGAACCACTGATATAGCCAATTAATTTACTCCAAAAAATCTAATTGACTGTTTCATTTATGTTCATTCTATTTTGACAAACTGTATGTCATTGTATAACGCAACAAAAGCGAAATGTAAACAAATGTTTACATATGAAAATGCAAAACTGTAGGTTCAAACTGTTCAAACAAAGGGCGCTTATTATTTCATTTTGGTGAACCCGTTCTGCCATCACATCAAACTCTCTTCTCAAGTTTTTTTAATATTTTTAATCACATCAATGCCCTTTTTTGGTAAAAGGAAATGAGGGGGAGTCATAGTCCAACAAGATAACGGCTCCCAGAGTAGAGTACGATTGGATCAAGTTGAGAGAACAGGCCCCGGCCGAGAGGCTACGTCCATTTTTTACAGTCTATGGGAGAAACACATGCTGCCATCCAAGGAACGTCTTTTTCAGGGACGTCCCTTATTATTTCAGCAAGACAACGCCAAGACACATTCTGCAGGTGTTACAACAGCCTGGCTTCATAGTAAAAGAGTGCAGGTACTAGACTGGCCTGCTGCTGTCCAGACCTGTCTGCTATTGAAAATATGTGACATATTATGAAGCACAAAATACAACAATGGAGACCCCGGACTGTTGAGCAACTGAAGTCGTACATCAAGAAAGAACAGGAAATAATTCCTCCTACAAAGCTTCAACAGTTGGTGTCCTCAGTTCCCAAATACTTGAGTGTTGTTAAAAGGAAAAGTGATGTAACACAGTGGTAAACATGCCCCTGCCCCTGCTTTTTTTGTACTGGTCGCAGGCATCAAATTCGAATTGAGTGAATATTTGAAAAAAATAAAAACAAGTATAAAGTTTATCAGTTTGAACATTAAACATCTTGTCTTTGTAGCGTATTCGGTTGAATATAGGTTGATGATTTGGGAATCATTGTATTCTGTTTTTATATAAGTTTTACACAAAGTCCCAACTTCATGTGAATTGGGGTCGTATTATAATTCCGAATTTGGAGGAACTGACAGGATTACATTTCAGAGGAATTGCATTTTATATGATTTCACATGACCAATAACACAGGAATAACACGGGAATGACACAAAGCCTCCACTCTTTTACCTTGGCTTTGGAGGCGTGGAAGGAGGGGGGCATGAGGTGGTAAGGGAAATGTGTAACCAGTGCCCGCGGCGATGCCAGCTGATCCACAACCGATGCTAATCTTTTCTCTTCCAGCCAGGGCACCCTGTCCCAGTTAGGAATGGTTTGGATTGGGGTCAGATCACCCCCATTGAGCACCAGTGGGAGGATCTCCTGCATCCAGATTGTACCTGCAGAAAAGAAGAGCACAGCAGATAATACATGCCCATACATGACTGCTGCAAGGGCTTACTTCTACCATTAGGAAAACATGCCAACAGAGTGAGAGAGCATAATCAGTATCAGTGTATTCAGGAGTACCAAATCTGTGGGTTCTCCCTCTGACATAACTGAAACAACTTTGGCACCCCAAAAACTGTTTCTTTATATCCTATATTTATTTATAATTTGGCAAATCTGCCCATTAAAGCTGGAGTAGGTAACTTTCTATAGAAAAGTCAATTAGAGCGTGGTTATATTTCCTGGATTGATTTCACGACAGGTCAACAGCAGCACAGCCACTTTTGAACGCTTTGTTGAGCACAAAGATGCCACTTCTTTAGTTTTTGGTATATTTTGAATAATTATTTCCGTCAAGGAGGTTATAATTTCGCCTGTTTTAAATAAAAATGAATTAAAATGTACTCCTGACTAATCCTGTTATATCAATGTAAGCACCATGAAGGCCACTTAAAGAATGAAAAATTAAATTATTCGCAAATTTATCTACAAAGTTTTTCCACTTTGCTTTTCACGATATCTTAGTATATCTATAGACATATCCCACCTATTATGGAAGCGTTGTCATAGGTGAAATGGTAAGGCGCACATCTCAGGGCTTGATTCTATCTTGCCCATTTAATTCCAGCTGTAAGCATTGGTGCAGATCTGGGGGGGGCATGGGACCCCCCCAATTTCTGAAAAAACATGAATTGTCGTCCCCAATAAAAATACCCTAAATTATTCAAATTTTAGCAAATGATATAGTATAGTATTTTCAGACTTCACATTCTTCAATGATTGAAATGGTGACAAATATATGTGTGACTCCATCTCTGCTCTCCTCCACTACAGCACGAATGGACGGGGACTTTCTTACACAGACGCTGATGATCAGCAGGCTTTAAAAAAGGCTTTGTATTGTCATATCCATCCACAACAATGAATCATGCATAAAGTAGTCCCGTACACTGGGAGAACAGGACGATGGTGAGAAGAACTGGAGCTGAGTAGACTTTACACGTGCCCCTCAAAGTGATGATTTACTAATCTAACAGTTAAGTAAACAGTGATATATATAACACAAAAATCACTTTTGTGTTGAAAACCAAGAGTTTTGTGGTTCGTCTCTCCCCCTTGGTGTGTCACAGGAGGACTCCCTGAGGCTCCTGTCATGACACTGTCATGACACAGAAACACTGAGCCACAGACACACTGAGCCACAGACACACTGAGCCACAGACACACTGACCTGACTTCGGGTAAACCACAGCCGTGACGTCGTCGTCTTTAAACGTGAATTCCTGCGCAAACTTTAAGCTCTCTAACGAATGAGTCTCTTTGGGCAGCAGCAGTCCGTGATACAGCAGGTATTTCTTTTCACAGCACGTCATGTCGCGTATGAAAAGTGTCCGTAACACAGTCCGGATGAAAAGTGTCCGTACCACAGACCGTATAAAGAGTGTCCGTATAAAGAGTGTCCGTATGAAAAGTGTCCGTATGAAAAGTGTACCAGGCGAAATCACGGCAAGACGTGGCTCCGCTGCTGCATTCAGGTCCGTCGGAAAAATTGAAACACCACGCGACACCCCCGCCTCCAGAAAAACACTGAAGCGTCATGACACTCACTCTTCTTGAGTCTTCATATTTTGTCCGCTTGCGTATTTTCTGCCGAGTTGCGTCCTTTTGAAGACTACTACGCTTATTTCAAGTAGCCCCATAGGTCATTTTCTCCTGAAGCACAAATACTTACTATTGCCACACCTTTGTAATGAATAGCCAATTAGTAAAGCCTCCGTTTCGTTAGTCTAACTGAGCAAAACCAAGTGACAGCACACAACAACTTTTAATGAAACAATAAGGTTTCATAAACGCAACTTTCCGAGAGCAACCTGAAGGCAGCACATTGCCTCTTCCTGGTCAGAGAACAGGTCCGCTCAGCGATAAAGATGAACTGACACAATAAGATACAACTAGACAGTAATACGATAATATGACAAGAATAAGGTAAACATTACTTCACCATGCCTTTAAAGTGTGTAAAAGTATTGCAATGTTAAGCAATTTTAAAGAAAAAGAATTAAAAATAAATTTAACCAAATTGTGCGTATTCCTTTTGACTAATATTTGCTATTAATACATGCATGGGTGCAGATCCCTAAACTATTCAAAATGTTACAAATGTATTTTCAGACTTCACATTCTTCACATTTTAGATTCACATCTAAAAAGAAATGATTGAAATGGTGGGAAAACAAATATATTGCTGTATTGCAGTACTTTTTGAATGATATAACCAGCCTCTACAAAGTTGGGATTTATGGTGGCATGGTACTGTGTGAGTTAGACATGGGCAATTTGCTTTTGTGCCCCCCACCCCTGAATACATGTACATGTAAAATGCAGTGGTGAAGGCTCACAGATAGAAACCACACAAAAAGACAAATGGAAGTCAGTAAACATTCTGATATATGTCCATAAACAAAAGCAGTTTTGTTTCCAAGTAGCCTAAAACATCACAGTACTGTACAGAAAATGTTCAGGTGGGCAACACACAGAGATCCATTCTCTTCCTCAAGCAGCATTGATGTTGATCGAATCATCATTTATAGGAGCACAGATTTTGGTATTGCATACATGAAGAATTCACTTGTATAGACCATTTCCCAGTTTTACAGATAATCTTAAATGCGTCATTGGGGCCAAGTGGTAGCAAACATTCTGTATGCTTCTTCTAAAACGTCTCTGATGGTATTATTCTACATGTATTTAACAGTAATAAAGCATCTTATTATCAATAACCAACCAACCATCAAACTGTTGGTGATACTTAATACTGTTCATGGGAGCTAACGTCAAGCCAGTTCTCTCATTAAAAGGTGGCCCCTGCTCTGTTTGGTCATGTATGATGATGTAGCAGCTATCAAGGCCCAAACAGGGGCAGAACCCCCATCTGTTTAGAGACCAATGACAAGGAAAACAAATGTGCACATTAAGATAAAAAAACAAACATCACTCAACATTATACCTATGAATCAGCTAACAGGAAGTTACCAAGGACCCATGGTTTTTGCCTAGCAATGGAATTCCATGCACCTTTGTATGTGTTAAAAGATGGAAAATATCTATCCGCAAAAGTTGTTACTCTTACATCTCCATGAAGCTAGTGGAACAGCTGAAAAGAGACAGCTGAACAGATCATTAATACACTGTACCTGACTTGGGGTAAGTCACAGCAAACACATCGGTGTCTTCCACAGAGAAATGACGGGCATACTCCAAGCTCTCCTCGCTGTGAGCTTGAGGGGGCAGGAGCAGGCCGTGGTACTGAATGTAGTCTTGCAAGGACATGATGATCGTGTCTGGCGTTAAGGCTTCGCCGGGACACGAAACATTGTTTCTTCCTCTCTCTCTGAAGTAGTTCTGGAGTTCTCCTGTTACATATAGCCCCTTTTTTTCTGAGCTCCTCTCTATTGGCTTCTCTAGCTGGCAGGGCTGAACTACTTTTTTTTTCTCCTTGTAAAGGTTTTTGAATGGCAACTCTGTACTACAAATCATCAGCTGTTTTCTAATTCAGGGGCTGGACCATCACATGAGCTGAGGCCCAGGTTTAAAGGAGTGGTTTGCTTGCTTACAGAACTTTACTCTTCAGTCCTATAGGCAAACTCATCACTTAGTGAGTGAGCGAGTGAGTGATGCTGACGTTGGTCGAGGTTCTTGCTGATCCACTTCATGTTGCTCCCACCGCTGTTATTATGTACAAAGATAAGATATTCAGCTTAAATAACACACCGACGTAGACATTACGAAGAATGGACACATCTTTGTATAGAACCATCTGAAAGTAGCACAAGGAAATGATGCCAGTGGAACTTCAGTAAAAACTTTCAGTTTCCCTTAAAAATTGGTGCCTGGTACATTGCTGAACATAGTGGTGGTGTGGCAGCAGAAAAGGAAAGAACAGTGAAGTTGTCAGGTAGTAGTAAATGCACAGAGTTTCAGTTTGCCCATGAATAAATGCTGCAGCTCCCCCTCTGTGCATGTTCATAGTTGTGGGGGGCAACTTCTTGTCAGATCATTAATTACACAATAACACTTGAGATGAGTTACCCAGAACGATAAATTGTTGAAAATAGCATGATTATATTGTTGGATTATTAAAGCAGTTCTCAATTTAGTCAGAAATAGCTTAACCCTGTCCAAATGAATTTGGTTGTTAAAGCTCTGTGAACTTCTCAACCACTTGGGCATTCATGTGTAACTCTGAATATTTGACAAAGTGTGCATTTACCTGCATGCTCCTCTAGTTCTCACTGGAATTCACAATGTCAGGCCAAAGTCAATGGGCCAATGCAGCCATACCTCTCTAACAAGCAAGCACATTTTTTCAGCAACCACTGCGCACAAGCAGCAACAGTTAACAGAGAAGGTAGTGTGCATGTGTATTAGGTAACAGCAAAAGCCTATTGTGGCATTGCAATAATAACCGCTTTGTTGAACTCTAGAAGCCCCAGCTGAGAGAGGAGGGAGGGAGACGCAGAGAAAGCAGGCAGAGGGAGAGCTACACTCACAGAAAAGGGGGTTGCCATGGAAAATCATGAGGTGTGATAACAGGAGATGTGTTGTGTGAAGAGGAGACAGAATCGAACATATTTGGAGCAAAAACCCATGTGAATTTAACTTGTTTTATTCACTACACATGACTCAAAATTGAATTTGTTTTGGAAAAAAGTTTTTTGCAGCATTCCACCCTGTTGCAAATATTTTATCCTACCAACACTCCGGCACTTTTCACTGGATTGTCCCTTTTGTGAGAAACTAGAGGTGTTTTCGATACCGAATCCTCTCACCACCATTAAACTCTTTGTCCCGTTCTTTATGTCTCTTTACTTCACCACTCCTTTTAGGGGTCAAGTGTAATAGTAGGAGTGTGGGAACAGAGTAATGATAGAATGAACCAAGCTGCTGCAGTGAACCCTAATACGTTTGGATACTGGACATGACTGTGCACAGGTTAGACATCTCAAATGTTGCCTGTTAACATCAGTGAAGTACACCTTGTTTGACACATCGGAGATACAGTATCGGAGTGCATGTAACTAAATACCTTTAGTCTTTCTATTTGATGCAAATATTGTACATTTTACTCCACTACATTGCTGTGACACATTTAGTTAATAGTGACTTTTCACAATGCTCTCATAGCCTTCCTGCCCAGCAAAAAAAAGCCTCTTGGATGAGCTGGAAAATACATGAACACAAAGTTGAAAACAGGGCTGTTTTTCTGACACCATGAGATGTAGACTTTTAAGAAATACCTGGTTCTCCCAGCCATGCCACAGACATGCTTTTACAGAATATGGTTTATATACTACCCAAGAGTATGTAAAAGAGTACACATTAGCACAATAAACACCTAGAGCAGTGAAATGAATCACAATCAGGAAAATACTTAAATAATCAAAAGGTGTAAATTGTTTCTTTATAAACAAAAACACAATTTACAACACTGTCAGGGAACATATGTCTGCAGAATGAATACTTACTGACTTACTACCTTCTAAGTAAATTATGTGGATTTATCTTACTTTTACTTTAGTAAGGCTTTGAATTCAGGGCTGTTACTTGTAGTGGAGTATTTTCAATGTGGTATTAGTACTTTATTTAAGTAAAGGATCTAAATACTTCTACTACAACTGACAAAACCTCAAATTATCATTAATCCAAAAGCTCGAACTCACCTGTGATGCTCTTAGGGGATGTGTCTCCTCTTTAGCTTCATTTATGTTTTATAGTAGTCAATAAAAATGAGAGTGGTCAGGGAACGTCGATCTCTAAAGACATGAACGTGCATCATTCCTGGGTCAGTCTGTTGGTCTGATCTGTCTGGTTGAGCCTGTTTAAATTTAAAGAAATGGATTTCTGAAAACTATGAAATATGATCATTCATGACAGCCATCAAACGTTTATGTCAGATCAATCAAAACTCAGAGCAAGATACGACAAAAAGAAATTATTTTAATGACAAAATCACAGATGTTTACAATTCAACATAATGTCTCAACTCAGAGGGTTGCAGTGTATTCATAATGCAGCCCGGTTTTTAGTTCAATTTTTAATACAATTTGTTCAAGAGTTTAAAAAAAATCTCACTACAGTTAGGGTTTAACTACTTGTAATATTTACTCGTTTATAAATAAATGGATAAATCGGTGGCCACACAACGAGCTATCAAGAGTCTATCACTGCCAATCATTCGTTATAAATTCACTTAACCATTTAATCTAAGCACTTATGCCGGCTCATTGGACAACACATAGAAAAGAATAATGTTAGATATAATGTCTCAATTAGTTTTCGGTTGTTCTGGTACAAAATGTATCTTTTAACAAAACCAACACAGCTTGGGTAAGCCAATAAGGAAGCTTCCCGATGTCGCCGCTCAACCTGAAGTTCTAGCTTGTGGACTGAAGGCAAACAAAGATTCTGTGCATGTCTTCCATTAATCGCCTATGCAGAGTGACAAAACAAACTGGAAGAACTGCTCATCTTATCAGTTCGTAGCTTAGCCTTGTTTGTTCATCAGACCACTGCAGCTACTCAGATAGCAAGCATTTTCCAGTAGTCTTTGCTGTTGTGTGATGATACTTTAACCGAAAAGGTATCAGGAGTCAGCTTCTGATTCATGACCTGGGTCCAGTCTCGGCCAAAAAGACTGCAGGCTTACCCCAGGGTGCTGAGCTTTACTTAGTTGCTGTGGACCAGAGTGACGAAGAGAAACAGTGAGCAGAGAGAGATGGCACCGGTCAGCACGGCTTTCACCAACAAAACGGTCCAACTGCCTAACAGGAACACATGGACAAACAACCTGAAGGCACAGAAGAGAGAGACACAGTTTGAATTATTCGATGGCTGAAAACCATCCATCAGAGCGACAAAGTCCGATTTGTTGATGCATTTCAAAGTGAATAAAACACACAAGAAAACACAGAGAGAAGCTGTCATAATAGATACAATACATAGTATACAGTACATACATATACCGGTACTGGTACATATTTATACAGATCCATTGTAATAATACACATCCCTGCAAACAAAAATGCTCTAAAGGATGTAAGTGAAAACAGTTTACTGTGTGATTATATAGAAAACTATTACAGAGTTTAATATGCTACTATTCCAAATACTGTTTTTATATTATAGTTAATCTTGCAGGGTATCTGTAGAGTCTTAAAGTCTAAATACAATTATCTGAATTTTAGGCCTGATGAACATTATTTTTATAAAGTTATAAAGTTCAGTCATTTTTGGGGAAAAGTTTAGATTAACACTACGTTGTAATAAAACAACTAAATGGAACAAATCTGGAACCAATAACCACGAGCGTTAATTTCAGACTGTTCAGAACGTATTGGCGCACACTCAGTGCTAGTTACTCTCTAGAAAATGAGCTTGTTGACGTTATACGCCTGTCGCCTCATTAGTCGATGGTGCCAAGACGGTGGCGTCAAGACGACGGCGGCAGCTGCAGCAGTCTGTTTTAAATCAGAGGTGTGTCAGCGTGTGTGTGTGTGTCAGCGTGTGTGTGTGTGCGTGTGCAGGTGAAGAAAGAAACAGCGGATAAACTCATATTTCCTGACGCTAGTTTGTTTCTGTAAACACGACGCCTCTGCAAACAGAATAGTATTATCATGTATACGGGGAATATGAATAACCTGAGTTCTCCATGTAAACCCCAGATCCTGAATATGATCATAAGCCTCATGAACAGTATATTCACATCCATGTAAACGCACTCATTTGAATGTGCAGAGACCTCAGCTCCTGGAAATGTGCTGATATTCCTTAAAAAAAAAAAAACCTGTCAATTTACATTACAGGCCAAGCCTAAGTTGCTTTTTCATTCAATTATTTCTTTTGTTATTTAAAATATACATGTGCAGTTTCACTTTTAGAAAGAAAAGAAAATAAGCATTGTTTTGCAGTGAATACCTCAGAAATAATCATTCTTTCATTTGAAAAAGAAAGCGAACATATATTTTGTAGATTTTAATAACAGACATCTTTTCTCTCATCATTTGTCTTCAATCTCATTTTGTTAAAAAAAAAATCCACTTGAAAATCGGATTGTGAACTCAGTATTTTGAATGGAATCATGAGTTCAGTGTATTGTTACATCCATATAACAGTCGCATGTGAAGTTGGAGAAGCAGCCATAAAAAACATGCCAGCAGCAAACACCAGCCAACATCAGGATGAGGTTTGTTTTTCTGCTGTTTGAGTAATTCTGGCTGATTTCAGGAAAGCCAAGTTCAGACCAAAGACTCACAACGAGACAAAACTGTTTGACAACGTTGCAGGTGAAAGTTGCAGCCGTGTGAACTGCCCCGTCTTGGACTCTAACTGGCTGATGGTGTCACCAGTGACTCAGAGCCGATCAAGTGTTAGCATATTTTAGAGTGCTACAAATTATATCCAGCTACGAAAACAAGCCTGAGAGTCGGAGGTTACAACAGAGGTACAGAGAGGTGTTTCTATGGAGATGATACACTGTCTCCCCTCATGTCTCTGCTCGCGATGTTCAGGTCTGCAACGTTAGACCTGCCAGTTCACACCAGTTACAAGTTTCAACTCATCTCCTTGCGAATCTTAGGTCTGAACTGGACTTCAGATTAACCAGTTTAAACTGCAAAAATGATTTTATAGTGTAAAAGGATTCTGTAATGTAACATTGCACTTGGTTAGTACTGTGTTAATACATACATCTACTCTGTAAGTAATTTTGGGACTCTGATTTTCCTATATATGCTTCACCATTGGTTGTCAGTATGGATGTGAAATGGGTCTTAAATTGCCAAAAAAGTCTAAAAAAGTCTTACATATAACTTGTTGAAACCTGCAGAGACCCTGTCTTGTATAGTTTCTATTTTGTTCTATGCTCATTTGAGTTTATGTACCTCTTATTATTTATTTCTGTTACTTTCTATACGCATCTGTATTGTTTATGTTGTGCTGTTGCAACAACCAAATTGTGTTTTATTGTATGGACTACTGTACATGGGAGGGACACAGAACATGCAAATTGCATAAATCTCCTGATAGTGAATTGTGTTTTCCATTCATAATAGTGTCTTAAACTGAGCACATAAGAGTTGAACTGGTTCTTAGAAATATATTTCTATATGATGGTGCCTGTGTGTCGTCTGAACACACCATCATGGCTGCCTTTGCAAAAGCAGTTTCACTTTCTCTCTCATCTCTCTCTTTGGTCCAGCTGCAATGGCACTGCTGAATAAGCTGTAAGAAAAACTGTACAAAATCTTTCTGGAGCCTGTATTTGGGTATGTTTTATTTATTAATTCATGGTCAATTTTATTTTGTATGTTGACTGGTATCTGAAACTGTGTCATGGATGCCCTGCACTTTTTAACTGCGCAACAAATTTAGCTGCGGGTACAAATAAAGTAACCTGAAAATAACATTTTTGAAAAACGTAACATTGTTACAAATATTGAGTTCAATTTTGCGGGAGATTCTTGGAGTTTTGCCTTTTGTGCACGTTCTTATGCTGATGTGTGTGTAGAGTTCTGAGAATGAGGTATGCTTTCATAAAGTGTGTAAACAATTGAGGAAAAGCTGTCATTGTACTGCAAGTCATTTCCATTAACTCTCTGCTGTTAACTACTGCCATCCTGTGGTTCGCTAAAGTGCAGCCACCACATAGGCGTTCAAATCAAACCGAAATGGAATTTAAACAAATACTTTAGCTTTTTTTCTTGTCTAAAGTGAGATGAGAAGATTAATCATGGCATCATGTGGTATCGCACTGTCACACCACTCTGCTGTCTTTCTGTGTACTGTATTTGGTATGTCTGATGGTGTGTACATGTTTGTGCTGAGCATACTAGTGTGTGTTAAAAAACTTACTCCATTAAGAAGGCCTTGTACACGCAGAGAGCCAGCAGCACAGTAACAGGAAGTCTGAAGCTCTTAGGAAGGTCATATCGAGTGAACATCCAAACCACTGCTGCCATGGCGATGTAATGGACCTATAAACACAGGTTTTTCCGCACAGGTCTCATCATATAAGCATTTACTCTACAGATATGATAGCAATACAATTTACCCATGGACAGACAGGGAGAAAGCACATTGAGAACGAAACCTTTTAAATGCTTGTTTGAACACAAAGACAAGAACTAATTATTTTGTTGTAATCATTTGTGTGTTTGTTTGTGTACATCCCCATTAGCTAGTGCATTGTAACAGTAGCTACTCTTCGTGGGGTCTCCATTCATATTTTAACATCTCATCTTCAACCTCTTATTCGGGGTCGGGTCGCAGGGGCAGCAGCTTTAGCAGGGGACCCCAAACTTCCCTTTCCCGGGCAACATTAACCAGCTCTAACTGGGGGATCCCGAGGCGTTCCCAGGCCAGTGTGGAGATATAATCTCTACACCTGGTCCTGGGTCTTCCCCGAGGCCTCCTCTAAGCTGGATAGAATATAAAATAAGACTCAAAAGATAACAAAACCACTAAGACACAAAAGAAATCAGGGTTTAGAGGTGTCTACATCCATTTCACATCTTCATGAACAGAGGATACTAATAAAGAAAAAGTCATAGAATTTTATAGACTATTCCTATCTTTAGATCATTGCTGTCAACATGTGAGTGAGTGGGAAAAAAACGCTTAAAATGTGGCAGCAGTTCTGAAAACACAGTGGAAGGAGATGAGATGGGAGGATGTGGTTAAAGGAAAGAGCTGACATAAAGGACAACAAAGAGAGTGAAGGTCAAGAACAGAAGCTCTGAAAATACTCACCAAACTAATGTTAGAGTCAAAGCTCATCTGGATGTATTTCCAGTCAAACTCAATCCCTCTGGCTCCAAACCACAGAGGAAGACACCTGAAGGGCCATAACAGAACACAAACCGTGAGATTCATTGTTTACACGTGTAAAATGATTTTTGATCTTCTGCAGGAAAAGTGCGACGGCTTACCTGGACATCACAAGTTCTGCTGTTGCCCAGCCCATGGCAGCCACCATGATCTTGTACTCCCCTTTGCCAGCGTTACGAGACATCACAAGATGGAGACCCAACAGGTCTGCTAGGTCCACTGTTGCCTTCATAAATTCCTGGAAAACAAACTTGCATGTTATAAAATCTTATACAAGTTTGACAAAGGGTAAGAAAATGTGAATTGTCCTATGGCAGTTGTTACTATGATGAAGTAAAAACACTCACCCCTACAAAGTCATAAACCCCAGCTCCTCCTTCCCATGTGGGGAAAAATGTCGCTAGAAACAGCATCTGAAACACAAATAGAAGCAAACCCTGTTTACTACAGTACAACTAAATACAGTATCTATATGTACACCTTGATTCGATCCCATCTCTCCCTTTTAGTAAACATTTGGGGCAAGGTGAGACAACCACAAATGAAACCTATAATGTCAATCAATGACAAACAAGGTTTGAAGATACTGAAGCCAATAAAATGGCACCATTGAACTCAGGAAAAGTATAAAATATAAGGCTTTGAGAAAGTTATAAATATTCGATTTAGAACATTTAATGTTTAATGGTTTTGTGTTGTTGTTGGATGGTTGTTCTTGTTGTTGATTATTATATGTGCTGATTTTAATATTATAAACTCTAACAAGAAATTTTAATGAATACTAAAAACTATCAATGCCCACCAAGGGACTACCATGGTCAATGTTCAAAAAATTAGCTTCAGCTATTTACACGTCAGACACCGTTCCTGCAAATGTTTCTCTGTACCCAACAAATAAACAAAATAAAATATAACGTATGTATTTACTATCTCTTTTGTTGTTCTTAATTGGTATTTTTAGTCAACGTTGTTTCAATTACTGTGTGTAGGGGTTGTTTGGCTACTTTTTCTTTAATGTAACTCTAAAACTGCATTACAGTATTGTATTGTGTTGCATTCCTCAAAATCCTAACCAGGGACATGGTCTGCAAATGAGTTCTACATACATCGCATCTGCTGCATTTTAAATACAACAATGCCTACATGTAGCATCCCTGTCAAATTAATGAATAGGAATAAATATATCATAGTTTGTACTTTTACCTGCAATCTCCCCTGTTCAATTTGATGATGAAAGATAATTGAATTAGCAGAAAGCTCACTCACCTTACAGAGTTGGACAAACAGGTAGGTTGCCCCAGCCTGGACACATCTCCAGAAGGCATTGTACTCTGAACTAAAGATTGAACACAAACACAGAGTTAAATGACAGGACTGCTAAATAGGACGGCAAAGAAACAAGGTGCTCCAGGCAGAAATGAGCAATCTGGGATACAATAATGGGGACAGAAATAAAAGTGCTGCTGTATAGCAAAAGTACTGCCAAATTCAAGAGCGCACTAAACAGCTCTAAGAAGATTATGCAGACCCCTCCCAAACCTCTGACATTACTAAGCAGATTATCAACAGACTTCTTAGTCTCTAAACACATGTTGCTACAACATAGGAATACAAAGAGGCTCATGATGATGTAAAAATAAAAAATTAAAACTCAATACTTACAGGCCACTGCACTTGTATGTTATAAAGTAAGGGAAATAGGCCAGGGCAAAGCAGTTCCCAAAGTGAAACAGTGTCATGTCTGCTCACAAAGTTCAGCTCCCTGGGGAGAAAGAAGACAGGACTTCACAGACACCTGCTACAACAGACCAGGCTTTTTACTCACTCACTCACTCATATAGAACATGTCAGAAAGTGGCGACAAGTTCTCAGACGCCAAGGAGACTCCTCCACGAGTGTTGTTCTTACCAGCTAAGCCCCCCAAGTTTAAATATAGTAATATTCACAATGATATAGAACAGAAAACAGCAGCGTCTGCTCGCACTGGAGAAGATGCGACCAGATAATGTAGCAGCCGGCTGTCTTTCTGTCTCTAAACTTCTGTGATTGACGTGACTTATATTATTACCATGACACGTTTAATTCTCGACATAACGTGTTCATTTGTATTCAGTGACAACTGTAGACAGCCATGAACAGGTCTGGATGGTGTCACACAGTCGCCTGTAACGTTACCGTGTCATACCCGGAGCTACATTGACACAACCAGGCTAACGGGCTGATTTACAGCATCTACAAAGCAATAACAAGTGTCTCATCGCTAAGTAGAATGTGTAGCAGTGGTCTTTAAAAATCCATTTACAGAGCTATAAAGCTTTTTAACGTTAAAGCCATTTAGGAAATGAATAGTCTGTAAATTAGCTAACGTTTGCTAAACTACAATCCCGTTGCCGGAGTAACATGAGACAACCTCCTGTCCGTTATCTGGCGACAAACCATCAAGCTAGTGTTGATTAAGTTTCCATTTAGGCCAACAACTGTACACAGAGCCTTTAAGTGTCAGCACTTACTGTCTTTGAAGAGCTAAGACGAGTTCACTGTCTGCTGCTACTGTCTCGTTGAATGACAAACGGAAGTAAGTTTGGGTCCACCTCGAAATGCCTCCGACTGTGTCCCCGGTGAAAATTATATGTTCCAGAAGATACTATCCACAGTGTCATATGTGCGTTAACAGTTATAAGGTAACACAATACGCCCTTTAATGTCTCTATTGTATGTTATAGTGTACCCCTATGTATATACTGTTGTACTGTCTTGTGTTTTTGTCGAATTGTAGGCCTACCTTTGTATTGTGTGAAGATAATTGTGTGGTTTAAAGGGGCTGTGCGCCACATCCAGAACCGGTTGAATGTAGAATATTCATTAAAAGCTATATCTAAAATATTAATAATAATTATAAGAATAATAACAATAATACACCTACGGGGCATTTTGAGGGGTACAGAATGAAAGTATTGCTTTTCCATTAAATATATATTTAGTCTGAATTAATGTTTTTTTTTATTTTTTATTTGATGGGTTTGACAATGACTTTCTGTCATGTTCTGTTTACATTGTACCAGCCAATAGCGGCCATTTTAACAGCCATTGCGGGGTTGCCAGGGTTGTCTGTTGTTCAGTGCAGCTACTGTAGGCTGGCACTGGGTGAAATCGTTATTTGTCCCAGCAGCTGAGACGGGCAAAAACCAGAGTCAATATAGGCCAAGCGTTCACTCCATGGACTGAGAGAAAGGAGTTAAAAAACATTAAAACGCACGACCAAATGGCTACTTTTCTCCTTGATGGTAAGCTAACTTTCATGTTTACTTAGCTGTAACGTTAACAGCTAACGCTAACCGTCAGTCAAACTCCTCTGCAATCCTTGTTTTAATGGTGCGATTTGCCGGGGGATAGGTTCAAACAGACTCAAACAGACTCAGGTCTCCTGTAGGCTACTGGGCCGGGTCTGACCAACCTGGCAACCCGACTGCTTTTAATTATATTTTGTTGTTGCGACTACAATCCTGAGACACTAGATGGCGGTGTTCTGCTCATTATCCATATTTAACCTTTAATTTAGCAACAAGCAAATCTTTGCTATGTAGAGATATAGTGGAGTTATGGTGCCCTGAGAATAAAGTCAGTCTCACTCTGTGTGTTGTAATTTCAGTTTCACTGTTTGTTTTGGTAGCTGGTCAAGTTGTACATGCATACACTGCATGCAAGGGCCTTGACAAGATAGATGAGTACGGTATGGTAGGATACCCTCAAGACAAGAAGACAAACACAGACTTTAAAGAATAATTTAGCATTAGCATTTATATGGTCGCCTAATGTATCCTCATATTCTTTGAATTAGTCAGAAAAGTGCACTTTCTATCACCCTGGTTCCCCATGTAGCCCATGCCTATGTATTATTTGAATATTCAAATAATGACAATGTATTTGTTTCTTCAGAAAACAGGAAGATCATTAATAAGCAATTAATATGTATTTATTTTTCAAATGCTTGCATTTTTACATATTTTGCAATTACTTCTAGGTGTTTATTGAACTGAAAGGCTTTAAATGTGTCTGGCAGCCATAAGGTACTGTTAACACATAAAGACTGGCTTTAACCTATTTTTTTTAACAACAAAAAAAACTAACAATAAATGAAACATGTAATAGATTGTGTTTTAGTTACAGCAATTAGGGACTCACAGTATAGCCCCAGCACTGAGGGAATCCAGCTGGAGGAGGTAATGATTTCATGTTAGTTAAACCTGAGAACACTCATATGTCATGTCTATGATACAAATATAAATATGTGTTAATGTTACACAAAGAAACAAGAAGATTTATAAATGTATTTATTTGACCACAAAACATGTAAAAGGTAAAAGACAGTCACGGGACATCCTCACTCCCTCTGTGTGGTAATATTCTTTCTCACTCTGTGGCGAAACTAACCAGGAAATACATTTCTGAGTATCTAATCTTATATTTTAGGTCATCACTATAGAACAGGGGTTCTCAATCATTCCCAAACTTGATACATCATGAATTCCTGTGATCACGAGTGAAGGAATCACTGAAGTCACTGTTACCTCAGCCAGAGAGTGTGAATGCATTTCTCAGGTCAAGGGTAGTAAACAGCCCCGCACACATCACCCGAGCTGAACAGACCAGCATAGCATAAAAGAGCACTCTTCTAATTTAATTATGATAATTCATTCATAAATCAAACCAATGTTATGTATTTTAATCGTCTGATATGCGACAGAACACAAGTGGATCTGCAAACCAATCTGGGTTCTTACTTGCACGGATCATTGAAAGACAGAGAGCTCAGTGTGTAAACCTACAGGCAAAAATAATAATAAACCTAAACTTCCCCATTGTTGAAAGTCTGATTTAAAATGTGTTTTTCTTTGTAACAGATGAAGTTTCTTTTTTCAGAGCAGTCCCTTATGATCCAGTTGGTAGTGTTGTATTTGGACAGGGTCCCACAGTGCGTCCATGGCGACGGGCAGTCTGGAAGCATCCCCTTGTCTCTCAGCCGGGTTTTACCCACCCACAACCACTCCCCTGCCAGGAAGTGCAGGCCCGTCCACACCTGAGAAACACAAGGTAAATTCTGAGTGACACTCCTTCTCCTACAAACCTTGGCTCTGTGACTGCACACACTTTCATTCCCCGTATGCTTCCTTATTTGAAGAGGCAGTAGTTTGATGGAGCTTAGAGCTTGTAAACATTAATGTTGCCATCTTAAATTCCAAAATCTAATATAAAACTTCTCGCACCAGCCTGTGGTGTCAATTCAGACATAGAAACCTTAATTGCTGAAGATGAAGTTTTATGCAGAAAGTAACAAGTACGTAAAAAAAATTAAAAGTGCAAAGCAATTCAATCTATTAAAAATGTGCGCTTGCCCTAAAAATGAATGCTTAACGTATCAATAAACTGATACACTCAAAGGAGTGTTGAATAATAATTGAAATTGCATTAAAATGATACATTAAAAAACTCAAAGATAAACATATGCAAATTAATAATTTTATGTCCTTATTTTGTCTAAATGAATTATTAATCATTTTTTAAAAAAGGTTTTAAAGTTGACTTCTTGGGGATTAGGAGATGATTAACAGGAAAGGAAATCAGAAAAAAAAATCTTGTTTCTGTTCAATTCTCCCGACTTTCTTCTAATTGTATTGTTTTAATTGAGACATATTTTTTAAATTTAAATGCCCAAAAAACCCCAGAGTAAATACGTAATGAGGAAACTCATTCTTGGGTTGAACTGCTCACCCTTTATGACCAGTTCAAAAAGAGTGGCCTTCATTTTAAAGGGTCACTAGCCGGCACTGTATGAAAAAAATATTTTTTTGATTTGTTTCAAGACAGTGTGCCGTGGAAATGACCTTTTGTGTGCTAATATGTAAACCCATTCTCAAACCTCATCGGTGGTGGCTCTGTAGATCCTGTCTCTGACATAGTTGTAGTCATACGGGTCTACCAAGCTCAGGAGGTCATGGCGGTATTTGCAGGGACCCGAGGAGTCCTCACATGGGGTTTTCATGCTCCTGCAGTGACTCAGGGCGTCCTCCCATGTCTTGTTCTCTTTCACCACCACCAGGTTGTCATCATAGCAGACAAACCTAAGCTCTTCGAAGCAGCTTTGGCTGTACCACTTTTGATATCTAGAATTATAGTAGCCACAGTCTTTGTTACGTGGCTCTCCTTTAGCCCAGTTTCTGTAGTCAGATGGCCGACCTCCGATCCACTTCCAGGTCCCACCAGCCTCTCTGTACAGTCCAATCCAACCCTCCCCCTCTAACTCATCTGTTTTTGTTTTGGTGATAGTTGCTAAATCCCTACTATTAAACTTACAGTACAGAGAAGCGTCATACCAGTTAAGAGTATTTTTATGATAGTAAATGTTTTCCCTATCTGAGCAGTAGAACTCATATTCACATGAACACGCCACACTCTGCCACTTTGAGTCATCTCCCACAACTGCACAGTGACCGCTCTGCTGTCCCTCAGCCCAGACTGTGCTCTGTGAGAGGTCGTCTCCTGAGATCCCCTCTCCACTTCTGAAACAAACAAGATATCTCGCTTGGCAACTGCAACTGACCCCATTGATATTTCACAATATTGAAATCAACATAAAGATCATTTCAAACAGGCTACTCACTTTACATTTATCCACTTCCAGACTGAATCTGTCTCAGGGTCTCTGAGTAGACCGATCCAGACTTTTTGGACATTCATTTCTTCCAAAGACTCAGCTAGTAGGCGTCTGTCCACATGGCTCCAAGTAACCAAGTCAATGTGGTTTTTCTGGCAGTATTGTCTTGCCTCTGTCCAGTCCATCCTCTCAGCTGGACAGTAAACCATCCTTTCTATGATAAATGCCTCCAAGCAAAGAGCAGCAATGAGCAGAGAGTAGAGCGTGAGCTCAGAGCTGCTCTTGTTCCCCATGACTCTATCTGTTTGCTAAATGCTTATTAGCCAGATCAGTTGTTAATGTGGTCAGGTGGCTGGTGAGGAGCTATCACTCTGCTCTTATAGTAACTGGTCACTCCCACATAGACACACCTCTCCAGATCCAGCTGATCAGTTAAACCCTTCCACACCAGTCCAGTGTTTCAGTCCAGTCATGTCAGCATTTTTACAATTGTATTATTAAACTTTAAATCTAGAAGATGAAGATGCTTTATGTTTGCACTTTCATCTAGCCTAGAACTGTGATTCCCAACCAGGGGTATTAGGATAAGACAAGATTGGAAACTGGCTTGGATTTTACTTTTATAAAGATGTATAAAATACATACACATATTTGTGTTAGGAGGAAAATACAAAAGTAGGATTAGAAATTGGTGCGATGCTAATCTTTAGTTTTCTTTTTGCCACATTAACAGGCAACCATCTGCCTATAATGGGCTTACTACACAGAACCTGTGTCAATTTCTCTCTGACCTAAATCAGTCATATCACTTTAAAGCTGTAATTTGTAAGATTTCCGTCCTGGTTGATATGGCAACACCAGTTGTTACCGTGATAACAGCAAGTATGATTTAATACTACAGTAAAAGCTCCTTGAGCAGCTACAGTGCTTTTCAGAAATACAACAAAGGAGCCACTGCTGTATCTGTTTACAGTGCAGACAAACAAACTCACATTGTATTGTAGGTGGTATCCGTAGGTAAGTAAGTTATGAAAACTACTTTTTAGAAAGGTGATTATTGCAGAAAAACTACAGGCAATGAAAACAATAACTTTAACACCACGTTTTCAAGAGTTGAAAGCCAATTAGAACCATTTCATCTCTAGAAGGGGCACAATGAAGTGGCCGGAGTGATAACGCTATAGGGGCATATTGGACCAAAAAGGTTGGAGATCACAGGCATAGAGGACCATCTGTGAGTTGGGATTTGGGCACACAAATAAATGCAAGTGTTGGTTATTTTTCTTTGGAAGGTTAAGCATATCTATCCTTGTTATCTAACCAGACCCATGTTTTCTATGTCCCTCTCCCCTTTTTTTTCTTCCTTCATGCCTGTCCTCCCCAGACCACTCATCATGTTTTTGTGTATGACCACTTTTCATTTGTTTTTCTTCTCCAGCCCTAAGTGAAATCGCTACTTTTCACTCATCAAAATGTCCATGCAAATAGTAGGCAACCAGACGTCTAATCTGCCAATTAGAATTCTGTGTTACAGCTTAAAAGGTCTTATTTACAAGTAGTTACTTACACTCAAAGGTGGAGTGACAATAAATAAAAACAATAATCCAAAGTGTTGGCTTTGCTTTAGTTTGCATTGTCGGACACAATGAAATCTGAATACTTAATTCAAATGTTCTACATTCAAAATTGTCCAGTCTCCACGCATGATGGGGAAATCAGGCTGTAGGCAAATGACCGTATTTGAATCTTTTCAGCCAAGAGATGCTAATGTCCACATCCTTGTGCTGACCTCTGTCCACCTGGTTACTCTTTTCTTGAACATGACTTAAATACCTTGAGTTAGGGCTGGGTAATATGGAGGAATACAGATATTTTAATTAAAAACCTTGATATTGATATTCTGATGATAACGTAGGTTTGATTGTTGGTGCTTTCACAAAAATATCTACACAATAAGTTTTTTGATGAATAATCAGTAATGTGGATACAACTAAGTGGGTAAAGGCAACTGATACTACAACAATCAGGTAGGTTCACAATATTACATGACTTTACTCTAATGCAGCCTTTAAAACCAGGAAATAACAACACCTATGTCATATGCACGTCATATAATAATATCCAAAATCTAAGACGATATCTAATCTCATATTACAATATCACTACTATATAAATATAACCCAGGCCTCCTTTCAATAAAGAAGTTAACATTGTTAATAGTATATGCAACCAGTTCATATTTATGCCCATAGTTCTATAGACCTGTGAAATGTGCTGTTCATATTGTAGTATGTTCAGTAAAACAGTAGGTGGCACTGCAGCAAAATCATTATAAACATTTTCTAAGCTTTTCACCTCAGTTTCTTTTAAGAGGGAGTAACTTGGCCAAAGCAAGGCTATGGAAGAATGCTTGGACACAAACAGGTCTGAGCTTTGGGGTGTGAGACATACACAGTGGAACTGGAGCTGTGCTGTTGGAGGGTTACAGCAGATGGAGCTACTAATAAAGGGATGGTTTCCGCTCCGGTGCTCTTTGGGGTGTGCAGACCAGATTTTACTGTGCATGTGTCATACCCCAAAGCTCAGACATTTTTTCCCCAGGCTTCATCCACAGCCATGGGCCAAAGCTGGAAAAATCAGCAGGGAAAGATTTCTTCTATATTAGGACACAGTGTGCATGCTGAGTCTTGCTGCAGTACTGTTAAAGAGGCAGCAGGTGGCCCTGAAGGTTCCCTCCTGTGGCTGCTCCAGCCTTCCCTCACCAAATGTCTGAATTAGAATAGATCCATGCAGTAATACTTCTGATATAACCTTCTGTGTCCCAGGACCAAATGTTATTTACATTCCTACTTGTTCATAATTATTACCTTTTTTGTTTATGGTCATTGACAGAAGAGATATACAGTAAATGTAGAGGACGAGATATGGGGACCATGCAGTCAGTTTTAAGTTCTAGGATGCTTTCTTTTGTTATTTCAGTGCACATGAAATATAAGTCAGTGACATTTACATGAGTAGTGCTGCCCTTTACAATGATTATCTTTTTACCATGACAGCTGACATATAACCCTGGACAGTGGACAGTAAATAATGTGAGATGTGATAATATAAACTATATATAATTATAGAGAGGTGAGGAGCTTCAGAAATGTGGCAAGGAAAATGTTGTGTAGGGGAAATAGGGACTATGGTTAAGCATTTGCCAACACCAACACTTGGAGTATGAAAGCACTGAAAAATATATACAGTAGATATGTAATGAAAATAATTCTGTTTTATTTTATCAACTGATTAGAAATGAAAATAACTTCATAAGAAACTTTATAGTTATTGTGCTCCCTGCTTGTTATTGAGCCAACAGTATTATTTATTGATGAAGTTATACTTTTGATTTGTTTGATATATTTGTCAGTTTTGAGGCTCCATAGGAGGCATAATGATAATAATGAAGAAAGAAACGCTTGACAGTTTGAGATTTTTCAAGTTTTATTTCTTTGTCTCATTACTTTTAAGCCGAGTTACAGTAGCTCTGCCTCTCAGCTTCCTCTTTCCACTGGTGATTAAGCTTTTAAAACACACCAACAAGAAGATGGATACAGTAATTACCATAGTACTGAGCCATAAGGACACATCTAAAGTGGCAGTGGGAGGTGGAGAGGGGGCACACGGACACAAATACTGTCACCGACCGATCATTAAAGGAAAAACAGATAAACTCAGAACACTCAAACACACTGTTGCTGCTGCCTACGTATACTGTAGTAGAGCTAAGGGCTGTGATGCTATGACTTGGCTATGGGTGTGTAAAAGAGAAGAGAGGGTGTAGGAGGATGGTTGGGGTGGTCCCATTCCTGACTTCCTTTTTGGACAGGTAGTGTCTACTCCTTGGAGTGCATGAACAGCAGCAGGTCAGCGACACGGTGGCTGTAGCCAAACTCGTTATCATACCTGGAGAAAGAGAGGGGAAAGAAGAAAGAGAAATTAATTTTATTTGCTTTTGAAAAGTATATTTTTCAATTATTTTCATATTTTGATGACACGTCCTGTTTTCCATGTGGGGCTGAACAAGACATCTGAAAACTAACCAGGAAATGAGCTTGACGAAGTTATCGTTGAGGGAGATGCCGGCGCCAGCATCAAAGATGGAGGAGTGGGTGTCACCGATGAAGTCAGAGGACACCACCTTCAAAACACAAGTCAGATATACTGTAGTGCAACCAGGCACAGCTTATGCAATACATCACTAAATGCAAAAAACAAACTCAGTCACAAATGTCATATTTTTGAATGTCTATCGTCCTTTTTAATTAAATGAATCACAATTCATTAAGAACAGGAATACACGTTAATCTTAATCCATGCTTCCAATTGAAATGAACAACAGCTCATAACTAGTTCTGGAACTATTACTAGCTGTGTATTTGCTATACAGTATGTGTGAAATAACTTTGGCTGTTACCTGGTCCTCGGTGTAACCCAGCACTCCCTTCATGGGCCCATGTGCGGCCTTCTTGCAGGCTTCCTTAATTTCAGCGTAAGATGCAGGCTTTGACAGACGGCATGTCAGGTCGACGACTGACACATCAGCCACTGGCACCCTGAAAGCCATGCCTGTCAGCTTACTAAAGAGAGTGACAAAAGAGATGAGAGAGAGATATTAGAGCTGTGTCACCCTCTGTCTTTGTTTTTTCTTAAGCTCCTCATCACAATTAGAAAAGGTGCATCTGATTATCAAGATGATAGCAAATGTGTTTGTCCTTACCCGTTGAGTTCGGGGATGACTTTGCCCACTGCCTTGGCGGCACCAGTGGAGGCTGGAATGATGTTCTGGTGGGCACCGCGGCCATCGCGCCAGGCCTTGGCGCTGGGACCGTCAACCGTCTTCTGGGTGGCTGTGTATGCATGGACAGTAGTCTACAGAGAAGAGTGTCATATTACTTGAAACATCAGTAACTCTGGCGTACGTTTGAGGCTAAAAATACAGCACCAACAGTGGCGAAAACTTACAGTATTACATCAGGACACATATTTACTGTGACTTACCATGAGAGCCTCCTCAATGCCAAAGTTATCCTGGATGACTTTGGCCAGGGGGGCCAGGCAGTTGGTGGTGCAGGAGGCATTGCTATCAACAGAAAGACAGACATGGTCACTAACTACCAGACTCAAGTTAGTATGTAATGGAAATGTTCCACCTATATATCTAGGAATATGTTTGTGAAAAATGAAAAATGTACAGAGTGAATTCATGTCCAAAACCAGAGGTATGTTACCTGACAATGGTCATGGAGGAGGGGTCATATTTGTCCTCATTGACTCCCATGACAAACATAGGAGCATCAGGTGAGGGGGCGGACACAACCACACGCTGAGCTCCGCCCTGGATGTGAGACTGTGATTGGACAGAAGAGAAAGATGGCACCGGTTACAAATCGCACTGGCATTAGGCAGTATTTTTTCTGTATATGTCGGTGTGTGTGTATGTACATACAGAGGCCTTTTCCACACTGAGGAAGACTCCAGTGGACTCAACCACATACTTGGCTCCAGCTTTGCCCCAGGGGATCTCTGCTGGTTTCATACTAGAGTCAAAGAAAGAACAGCGTCAGTCTAGGATGAAATGGTTATCACTAGCACACACACACACACACACACACACACACACACACACACACACACACACACACACACACACACACATCAAGAGGAAAAGGAATGTCTCTTCTAACCCTCCTTTTTGTTGATGTTGCCTTTTGCAAAGAGGAGGTGCCATTACTGAAAGGACTAAAACAACCGCCGACACAACGGGTGGAGGGGCAGCTGTATGAGTGAGGCCCTAGTCAGCACAATCCTCATTCCACTGCATGTAATTCACTCTGGATGCTAAAAACCAGGAGGTGAAAGTGGCCCTTGATGAAATAGTTCCTTCATAATAAAGCAACTGGTCAGTTTTTGGGCTCACTTCAGTTTGTTGCCACCAATTAACTGATGCAGCAACAGCCACTAACCACTAAACATCATCTTTACTCACCACTGGAAGACAGAGATGGAGTTGCCATCGACGATGAGTTGGTCACCCTTTTGACTGACCTCACCGTGGTAACGGCCGTGGGTGGAGTCATACTTGAACATGTAGACCTAGGAGACAGGAGGAAAATTATGACGTTATAAGTGCAGGGATGGGAAGAGGCATAACAAAACTTCATTATAACTTCACCAAAGGATAGTATTTTATTTCATACACTTAACTGCATAGTTAACACAGTAAAGCTTGTATTCAGTTTAGGTATTGATAATATGTATAAACTTTGGATCACTTTTCCCATTTCCACTTTCAACAATATACGCTGGAGGCTTCAAGTGGTTCTATCCAATATTTGTGAGTATTAATTATATTGTAAATCTCATACATGTTCTACTAAAATTTAAGCAAGTATGCATGTATGTTTTCTCACCATGTACTGCAGGTCAATGAAGGGGTCATTGATGGCCACAACCTTGATGCCTTTCTGAAGGCAAGCCCTCAGGACCAGACGGCCAATACGACCGAAACTGCAGAGAGAAGGAGGAGAGAGAGAGATTAATAATATTTGTTTTGGAAAAATTGGTGGGAAACTTCCTCAGGATGTCAAGTCACTCCTGGGACCTCGATGAATCTTCTAACAAAGTCTCAAACTGTGACGTCATGTCATTGCAGACGTTAATCCCCACCAGCAGAAGAATGATGAAATCATGAGTTCTTCCACTCCTACTGTATATCCTGCAGCTCCGCTGCTGTTAAGCTATGATGAGTGCACGTTCACGTTAAAGGCTTTTCTATAGCAAACAACTTGAAGGCTTGTATTTTGTCACAGACACAGGAAGTGCATTCTTAGTCATGGAGCACTTTTTTGTCAGATCAGTTTTATATATTGCATGGGAGGAATGGTAACAGACTGAACTTCAAACCTTCAACATGTAACCAAGGTAAAGTACAGCTCTTTACTTTGCCATTACTACTCAATAGAAGTCCATTTGTGATGTTCTGCGTCACGGTTGCACATTATACTGCATCAGTTCACGCTCTCATATCAAAATCCATTACTGTATTAAGGGTGAAAATCTATTTTCACTCCTCTTCATAACCATTTACTAACCACCAGAACCTGCTGTGGGAATAATAAACACTCATTCCCAAAAATATGCTTCAATGACAACCTATCCTGATCATCCTCAAATCAGTCTGACCGATCCTGTATGAAATGTGTGCGTTTCAAACTCACCCATTGATTCCAACACAGAGATCTGACATGGCTGCTGCTGCTTGGGGGGGATAGAGTTACCTGTAGGGAAAAAGAAAAAACAAAAGAGAAACCAATGACATTAGAAAGGATTGACAGCTACTGAATGATGATACTAACACGAAAATATATACAATCTCACTTAATGTCCTCTAGCTGGCAACACACGCAGTCAGCGTATCGAGCTGAAACATTGAAAGTTTACTCAAGTGTTTGGACTGAGACAAAGCGTTGCCCTGGCAGCAGAAGGCGGCTTTAATCCGGTTAGTTAAGTTGTTGGGAATATAAAATGAGTCTGGGTTTCACTGCTGTTAAATGACCATTTTTAGCGTGAACCCTCTGTTCTTCAGGCTCCACAAACGACTACCAATCTGTCGTATATGTTGATAATATTTGAACTTTTTTTCTGAATTTCTCAGCCTTTCCTTTATTCCTCATACACTACACATATACCATCTGTCCTGTCCTATTCTCCCTGTGTGTCTTCTACACCGCCTTGCTCCTCCTCATATTTTCATTAACACAGAGTAACATTTAGTATCACGCTAGAAGGAGACCCTCTGCCTTCATGTAGCTCCATGCATTTGTCAGTGGAACACATTTTATCTACTTTGCATGTTGTTATTTTCTTTTGCGGTGTCAGCTGTAAGGTCTGTCCAGCAATGCTACAATAACAGGAAGACTGGTAGCAGTAGCCTCACAGTACAGTAGACAGGCGGCGTGAGCATTAGCACTTATTTGTGAAAAAACACTGAGGTGGTACAGAATGTTGGTGTGCTCCTGAAGACAAAATTAACTGGGCGCTTGTGTTGAAGTTATAATAACCGACTGCAACTGTGTGTAAGGGAGGGTGTGATTCTGTTTGTTGACAGTGATGGAAAAATACAGGCGGCCAGATAGCATGTTTTATGTGCATGCTGCTGCAGGAGTAGGAGCATGTTGCTTCATGCAGGTACATGTTTAGAAAACAATGGATGAGATGGCAGGGAGAAAGTGGTAGGTATGTAATGCAACAAACAGAGACTTGTCTGAGTGAACAGAGAGGAAGCCTGGCATTGACTCAACTATGTGACCTCCTTTTCCCTCTGCTTTCCTCTCCGTTTCATACTGTAAACTCCTCTGCCTGTTCAGACTCTCCACACATTCTCTCTCTGCGCCTCCTACTTTTTCAGCCCCCATCTTTTCTACCAATTGCATCCCCTCTCCTTTCCTTCCTTCTCCTCCTTCATCTTCTAACTCCACCTCTTCCTCTCCTTGCTGTCCTTGATCTGTCTATGATAGAAGGGACACACACGGGGCGGCCTCTTGCTCACTTTGAAGAGTGCCCCACTTAGGCTCAGTCATTAGCAGCGGCCCGGGTTTGCATCCGACCTGCGGCCCTTTGCTGTGTGTCGTATCCTCTCTCGCTTCCCTTTTCCTGTCACTCTTAAAGATGTCCTCTATATGATCGCCCAAAAACAATGAATCTTAAAAAAAAAAACTACCACACTCTTGGATTTAGGATTAAAAGTGAGCTCTTTCTTAACAATTTATAATATTTGATTGAATGTTATTAAAGTTACAAACACTTACTTGTACAGTGAACAGATAGCTCTTAGCGTTGACCAGGTGCTAGCCTGACCAGCAACTAACTGTGTGTGTGTGTGTGTGTGTGTGTGTGTGTGTGTGTGTGTGTGTGTGTGTGTGTGTGTGTGTGTGTGTGACTGACTGGTGCAGGTAGAGTAAGTAAGGGCAACGTGGATTGTCCTTGAAACTGGTTGGTTGTCATTTTAGACTACTGTAATCTCCTAATCTGTTGTGTGTGAGTGCATGTGTGTGTCCCAGTGGGGAGCATGTAGGACAGGCTGTCGATCTGGTGAAATGCATTGTGGGAACACTTTAAATAGACTAAAGGGGCAACCAGATTAAGATAAATCGTCTCTCTCATTCTCGCATGCTTTTTCAAATATGAACAATGGATGATAATAAAGTGGAACATCTTTAACCTGGATTTATTGAAAGAACAGAGCTCTGTCTCGCTGGAACTGATGCCAGTCAAAATCAATTTATTGAACAGTCTGCCACATTTACAACTGTCTATTTCTAGCAGTCATCTGTACTGTACACTTGTTTGGAGCATTTTTTCTTGCTTGCCTCTTATAGTTCCTTCCTTTCAGGGCTAGGTAGAGCACCCATTTTGAGTTCTGTTGCTAGCATCCATTATACAAGGTCACCAAAGGAGAGAGAGTTAGAGAGAAAAGGGAGGGCGCCTGCAGTATGACCATGCTGTTCTCACATTTCTAACTTTGTCCTTGGTTCCCACCATTATCGATTGTGCATTCAAAACACTCTGCAGCCACCTCTCTTTTGAACTCTCCTTCCTTCACTTTTTGTCTCACTTGTTGGCTTTCTCTCTCTCTATGCTAACCTCTCCATTTCATCTGCACACAGCAGTTGCCATGGGTTTTCCAACACAAAGTGGCTCTACTGACAAATGATACTACTTCACTAAAGCAGGTGGAAATTCTGGACAGAGTGGAGTACTTTACTATATACTATACTATACTATACTACGGTTACTATGCACAGAAAAAAAAAAAGAGCTCTATCATTTACAGCACGGACCGATTTCTGTGTTAATCATAGCTCCTCAACTCTTATTGTTACTTGGTTCAAGTCTCTACATCTCCCAACAAAACACCACGGCAGCAAAAGCCAGAAGTTAGCAAACTGCAGAGTGTTCACAGCAAAACATAGTAAAAACACAAGTGCACATATGTATCTTAGGTAAATAAAATATGTAGAAACTTTACCATAGCCAAGACAATGGGGACACTGGTGTCAGTCTGCCTGGACAGTTTGTACTTGGTAGTAACCGTGGACATGTTAAGGTAGGTAGTAACACTTCCCCCTTTCAATGTCCGTTACCGTTGCCCAGCAACAATGTGGGGCTTTGGCAAATCAATGAGAGAAGAGGGAGGGGATACACTGGGCAGCCAAAAAAAACCCCACTTCATTAAAGCAACTTCAATGAATGAATGCATGAAATGAAGCACTGGGGCTGCATCGTTAAATTAATGCAACTTTAGTATAAAATATGTTGTAATACACTTTTTAAACATTGATAGCAACATTTATAACAAGACATTTCAATTAGATCTAACACAGTACAGTTAAATCATGCCATGTTTCTACATCGAGTAACATCAAGGTTTTATGTGCAGTAAACTTTTTAAGTCCAACTCCATAGCCAGCAGCTTGTCCCACTTCTCCACCACACAGCCCTGCCTCTTTTTTGACTGTAGACCAATCTGCCCTGATCTGGTATTCAGTCTACACTCTGTTGCAGCACTCAAACAGACGTGTCCCAGCTCATAGAGGCAGCACTGTGCAGAGCAGAGCAAAGACGTTTCATGCTGTTAACTGCAGCTCGCAATCTGCTGACACTCATTAAAATGTCAGAAGTAGAGGCACTCAGACGGCCAGACATATGAATGTAGTAAGGAAGTGAGCTCTCTGTCTGCACTACCTGCACTGATGTGAACAATACAAACGATTCAGATGTATGCAGAGCGGGCTGCTCTTCTGCATGGCGGGCCAGAGAGCAGCCGAACATTTTCATCTCTTTTTAACCTTCCTCCCTCATCCTCACTTCTGTCATCACCAGCCTGAGATCCGACCCAACCAATGAGTCAATCACTTGACAAGGGGTGGTGCAACCATCTCCCCTTCTGATTGGTTAGACAAAGGAAGGAGCCAGCCAGTCAGAGAAGCTGTAATAATGTTTAATCCTCACTAATGAGGAAGTGCACCAGGCTACTTACTCGTCTACTTTACCTACTTCTCTCTTCATCCATCTGTCCATACATCCTAATGCTTCTTCTTTCTTCTCATTTAATGTTTGGCTTATTCGCCTTCCTTTGTCGTCCACCTGCTCTCCTCTACCTCATATTTCTTGCTTTGCCCTTTAATTCCTATCCTGGTTCATTGTTAAATGTCTGTCCTTCGCTTTTTTGGCTCCATTAATATATCAATATTCTCCCCTTTACCCCACCACCCAAACTAATCATTAGAATTCAACACCATAGGCCCTTCTCTCTGTCCTCGCCACTCTTTTGTCTGTCTGTTCCCCTTTATTTAGCACAACCCTACCCTCCCTCTGAGCTGCGACCCATTTTCCTCACACAAACACAGTGTTTGACCACGGGGGGTGCAGGACAGGGTTGCTGTGCCTGTGCGTATGCATGTGCTTTGGAGGGACCAGAGATGAGGGAGGACAAAGGACAAAGAAAAAAGGCAGGTGGTTGGATCTTAAAACTGACACAGAATCTGTTGTAAGAATGAAAGAGCAAGGTAAAGGAGAGGTGAGACGTGATGACACAGCATTTCACTTCTGCCCACACCTCCTCTGATATTAAGCACCAACACTGTACCAAACAAACCCTGACCCTTCGTTTCTCTGTAATATGTCAACAGTGTCAGAAGAGCATTTGGTGTGACTGCCAGTCTGACCCTTTTGGGCCGAGCACAGATTAAATAACCTATTCCCATATTTCTCCAGGGTGATACTGTGAGTACTGACTGGGCTGCTTATATGGTAGGCAATAGAGCGGCTGTTTTCTAAAGCTTTCAATTCAAGAAAATAAATAATACAAGTTGAGATCAATTCATGTAAGGAGAGGCTAGGATTACATCAAGCTAATATAGTCAGTCTTCTGGTTTTCTTGGTTTGTGTGTCCATTCAAAATTCGTCAGTGAGTGAAGAAACTCACTGACATGGCCCAGGCTTTTCCTGCAAACTATGCCACGCCCCCTGCCTTCCTGCTTCGTGCACCCTTCTTTCAGTGTCTTTTGCCTATACAAGCCTCCCTTTGCCTCTGTCACACCCTCTTTCTTTCCAGTATTTTTCCACTGCAGTGGCTTGATTGGCTAGAGGCCAGAGAGACTATCCAATTAGGTAATGTGTTCTCTTCTTGCCCGCCTCTTTGTGAAACTAATAAATCAAATAGAGACTTAACGATAAATGCCAGCCACCCTTAGATACACACGCCAGTGAAGTGGAGTCAAACTTTATTTGTAAAATTTCAGGAACTTTACTTCTGTTCATCTTTTAATCTGTCTCATCTTCAGCAGTATACCTGCTTCCTCCCTTTTTTATAGTCTCATCACTGAAGCAATGTCACTTTGCTGCCGTAAACTAGTCAGTTAAATGTCCAACACCATCACATCACCAGTCAGACACATGCACACACTACACTGCAGGCTGTGTGTCCTACTCAGCAGGCATGGTCTCCTGCTGACAGGGGCAGACAGATAAAAAGTGCACTGTTTCTATTAGACGCTAAACCAGTGTGCACTGGATTTATGGTGCTAATACTGTAGCTTGAATGATCTATTAAGCCTTAATAAATCATTAAATCAAGATAAGGAAGGTGGTTTTAATTGTTTTATGAAAGTAGCTGTCGTATGTATTGCAGTTGAACAAAGACTTGTTCATGCACAAAATACACACATAAGCAAACACACAAACTATCATGAATTATTAAAAGGTTTGCTGTATCAATCTGCAGGGCATTCAATGTGAGAGATACATGTGACTACTCTGCAGAGGTAATGCTGTAGCACACACACTCACACTTGCGCACACACACACACAGCTCGCTGTATGAGCTTGTGTCAGCAGGCAGATGACAGATATCCTTCCTAAGGCTCAGACCCTGTCATTCGCCTCTTCTCTTCTCAAGCTACAGTACAGTAGTGCAGTTTTATGCTGTGTGTGCTATATTCCTCATATTTGGTTGCTGTATAAACACCTGCACTATTGAAAAACTATGCAAAACTGCTTTGTTGTACAAGTATGGACATTTTATGTCCCAGTTGTGTCCACTCTTCCCTACTGTAGGGCTTATTTCCTTAAAGTAGCAACAGTTTGGTGCAGAGTGCTGAGTCACTCTGGAGTTCCTTCTCTCTTACACACATCCTGGACAAGATGGCTGGTTGATAAGTCAGAAGCAGAGCAGAACGGAGAGAGACACTAAACCTCAGCTTACTTACAACCACACTACATTAAGTGTTTGTTAATCTATAAAAAACAAGTCATAACCAACTCAAAAAGAATTATGACTGTACGTAAATGAATCTCTTGACAAAACAGACTTAAAGTAGCAATGATTATTCACTAACTGCAGGAGTGCAAGTGGAAAAGTGTTTAGCATGCCCAAGACGGGTAGAACACATAGCCTTTATACTACAGCAGGCACCTGAGAATCCAATCCACATCTATGACCAGTAATAGGTCAGTAATAGAGACCAAATGGCCTCTAACTATACGTCACGAGTAGCTTGTGTGGGTTATACATATCTCCTTAATAACATGGCTGTAGTCCTTAATAGGCTGGAATAACCTGCCCTGTGTATTGATAGTGTGCTCTAAATTATCTAGTTGTCTCTCAGTTTACTACTGGCTCGGCAAAGGGGCAACGTGTCCGTAAGATATTCACTGACATCTGGATGATATCCATAGTAATACGTGTGTCTTAAAAGTCTGTCGAATAAATTAATACTGAGCCATGTTAGAATCATGTATTATGTTAATTAAAAATACTGCAAAACTAATTATTTGCTGATACATGGCAATTGGCTGCTAATTGTCTTCCATATCTATGATCATAGAGCCTGAAGTCTGGCAACCTTTGACTACAATATGTACCTTATCCCCGGCAGCACTGTGCCTGTTATGAGTGACCTTCAGTCTCCAGAGCCTGAGAGAAGAGGCGTGGCTCCCCATCCATGAGTGCAGTGTGAATAACCCTTTTTTAAGTTAATAAGAGCTTCGATAATTAAGATCAGCAGCTGGTCAGCATCACTACAGCAGCAGCTCTGGGCCTGCTGTGACCTTCCTCAGCTGGAGGGATGACCTTCAAGTGAGACAAGGCCAGACATGGCTACTGCATCAGGAGCAGCATGAACCACACTTACATGAGATAAATGAAAGTACCTGCAAGTGCACAGTCATTTATAATACAGTATTATGTAGTGTATTATTACTATTGTTATTATATATAATAACGGATACTGAGATAATAAACATTAGCATCCTCTTTGATTGCACAGTGGGACTGTATGACTGTGATGTGCACAAGCATCCATCTTGTTGGATATTAATAATGAATCTCCCCATTTAACGAGGTCGACTAATTCCGCAATTCAGTTTTCTAATTACATCCTTGTGGCACTTAAATAATGTATTGCTGATTGGTTGGTTTAATCAAATGTAAACGAGCTTTAGTTGCGGTGCAAAAG
>NC_139833.1:25672645-25680145 GCF_963691815.1 Echiichthys vipera
ACCAAGACTGGTGTGCAATCTTCCTGTTTATTTAGCTGAGTACTGAAAGGACCTCTCTTTATTTTCACAGTGGTCCTTACTGCAGTTAAACGCTTTTTTTCATCAGTGAAACATTTGGGAAAGTGTTCAGATAATGGGTAATGACATCAAGTTGTTTTGAAAGCAGCTGGGGAAGTTAACTGTGTGTCATCACTATGAAGAGCAGAAACATTTCTAGAGTTTTCTGGGGCCCGAGGCAAAAATTCACAGGGGTCCTGCGTTCATCACCATTTTTGGTTTGTTTAAACTGAATCATGCACCTCACTTGCAACAGGAGTGGATGTTGTCAGGGTTGGGAAGTTACTGTTATTGCAAACTTTGGACACCCTGAGGACCGTGGCAGACAGGTGGATGCTGTCCAGGCTCTGGTCTATCCTGGACAATGTCTCCCACCCTCTCTACGACCCACTGGCCCAGAAAAGGAGCACCTTCGGTAGAAGAGTCCTCCACCCAGATGCACCACAGAGCGCCACAGGAAATCTTTCCTGCCTGTGGTCATTAAAATATAAAACACATCCCTTGGAGAGTCTGCAACTCCCCTCTCTGTAATATGGAGTCAATCAAAAACAATCTGTTCTTTGCACATTTTTACAATACTTTTGATCTGTATATATTGCAATTGTAAATTTGTTATTATATATATATATATATAGTTTTGTATTTCTTTTTTTATAAATATATGTTGGACTGGATCGCCAAGGAGAGTTGCAGTAGCTGTAAGGGCCATAGATGCAACAGATGGTGCAGGGAAGTGTGTGGCGGCACTAATAGTTATTGAGTTTGGTAGTAATGTAAATGCACTGGATACAGATGTTTGGTCATACAGATAGGGGTATTGTCCAGGATGCTATTTTTGTCCAGGATGCTATTGGATTAGAAAAATCACTGTGTCCATTCCTTTAAGCTTTGAAGAACCGTGTGCTGTCAAACCAAAGCCATATGCTTATTAACCTTTTCATTGATTAAAGTGGAGCAGCTTCACAGTTGAAACTCAAAATGCATAATTTCAGGCATTTCTATCCATCTATTTTTCATAATATTCCCTATTTCTGCGTGGTCCCTAATCTTAATTTAAAACATCATTATCTCTGGCACTGTGACATGATAGAATAGTAGGAAGGAGAAGCGTTATTCAACTTGAGGGCCATTTTCAGTCACTACACAGTGCAATTAGTTTTTTGTGCAACAGGGGGCGGACTTGCCTTTCGTATGAAGGAGCCTTAACCAAGGGTGGGTGTTTATGTCTGTTCAGTTGAATCTAATGTTTCTAGTAAGAACACATATTGTTGTGAATATATAATAAAAGTGTGTCCAATTAATGCACAAAACGATTTAGCTGTAAATGTAATTCATTTAATCTGCCATATTTCTTTCTTATATGAATAAACTGTACATCACTTATCCATTTTGGTGTAAGGCAGAAGTTCAGAATATGTGCTTGGTTATGAAGAACATAGTTTTTAAAATCTGTGAAGTTAAAATATTCAGTTATTTACCATGTTTGTCAGGAAATCTAAAACACTGGTAACTTTTCACAACTATTCTTTATTAATAATAATAATTAAAAACAGACCTCTAAATCCACCCTTTTCTGCAAACTCCAGTGGGCCATGCCTTAACAGGAAATAGGAAAAGAAAAAAAAACATTTGATAGTTTATTCATCTGTTATGAGATTATATGAGGAAAAACCTAACTAATATCTACATTATTTGGCATTGCCATTCATAAAGTCAAACCTTTTCTTGGTTATTTTCCATTTTTTTTCTCCTGCACACACCAGAGATTGTATCTTGAATATGGAAAGCATGTGTTTAGCAGAATAAAGTATTTATTGATATTTAAACTTCCTTATATAAACTGTCAGCTGAAATGAGCCACTAGCCAAATGACAAATCTGTCATATACACCTCCTACCACTACTTAACAGGAAATTTAGGTCTGAGCAGAGGTGTGTGGGGGTGTGTGCAGACGTGAACTTATGAGAATTCCGTCTTTCTCTCATACACAACATTGGAAAAACAAACCATTTGTCATTATAAGTCAAACTTTTAAAATAATTTCCACATGTTCCTGTTATGTCATGTGTTTAATAGCCAGAGCATTATGCGTAATTTTCACGTTTACATTACTCCACACACGTATGATTATATCTTGTATAGTTTCTCTTCCCATTCTCAACCCAGTGAAAGTGATTTAAGACAAGCCTAATGCTGTGAGCTTGAACAGTTCAACACACTGAGCCCATGGTACCATTAAAACAACCTCCTGACCCCCTCAGGCAGAGAGCTGGCCCTCTCTGATAATATTTTCATAGGCTGTGAATTATAAGTGTTTAAAGGGGCACTAATCGCAGAGTTACACTCATGCCAAGAGCTGCTTAGCATCAGTAAACCACAAAGTCTGGATAGAGAGCCTAGAGGGCCAGGTTTTAGCCAAAGTTAAAACATTCATTATAACAATTATTTTTTTATGGGGTATCTGCCTTTTAAGAAAGTAAACAGTGGAAAATAAAAGGAATGATGGGAAGGATAGGGGGTTAAGTATACAGCGAAGCCATCTCTAGTCTGATTTAAATCTGTGACACAACTTCTACATAGTGAGTGCCTGGGGGTGCAGAATTTCCACAATTTTCTAAACTTTCTGGAAGAGCTCAAACATGGTGGAAGGCAACAGTAGCAAAATGGTGGGAGAGACTTCTTGAAGGTAAGGGTCCTGGCTTCAAAAGCCTTGGCTGGAAGAGTACGAGTCTCCCTCCTGAACAACAACAACATAACCTGAAGACAGTGTTACCTCTAGTGTATGGAATATTTCAAAAGCCCAGAAATAAAGTGAAACAAAATACATTTTCATTTTTCATTGATGCCATGAATTTTGCCCAATAATATCAAATCATAACAGAGAAAATAAAGTGAGGAGGTGTATTGCATTTTACTGTTGTCCAGCAGAGGGCAGCATACATCTGCCAATATTAAATGCAAAGCATTTTTATTAGTTTTCATGAGGCGATGAGATGAAATTAGCTTCTTTTTTTCAAGAGGGAGATGCATCATCAATGCCAAAATGAAAAACCATTGGCTGAATGGATAATATGTTACAGTGTAAGCTAATTAGTATTCGCTAGCTAGCTAACAGTATAGATGGACGGCTTGACAGCTCTCTAAAAGTGAAGCCAAAACCTCAATTGCCCCCTGGTGGCTGGTTGCAGTATTGGTCATAAATCAGTATAGGTCATCCATGTTAGCAGTTGTGACATGGGCCAAACTCAAAAGTAAACATCAAATCCATTTTTACCAAAGATAGTTTCTGTCTTTTAATGTCGTTTTTATCATGTTGATGTTGTTTTTTCTGATAAGTTTGGTTGAATTTGTTATATGACCACGTTCTTTTAGCAGCGTATATGTGAAGTAGTCCTCTACGTAAGTGTAACTACATACTCATTCACTGACTCCATGATGTCTGAGTTATAGGTAGCTCTGTGTCGTTTGGCTGCTCTTGTATTTTTTAAACATTATTATTTTGAAAGTATTTCTCATGTCACAGAAACCACTGAGGGTGAATCTTGTGTTTCGGATGTTATAACAATACTGTCAGTGATGTGTCTGTGTTTTTGTTGTAGTGCTCTGCACAGTTCTGACACCCACCCGACCGCTCTCATACCTGGCTCTCATGGAGCTCTGTGCGCGGTGGTGTCTGCGGCACAGAGGTTCGTGGGACAATAACCTTATATTTTTAGGGTCATAGAATGTAACCGTAAATCGAACATACTAAGTTGTTTGCCAAATGGAACCAACCTTGTCAATCACCTGCCTTCAAAAGCATTTTTCCTGCCTCTCTGGCAAAATCTGTGCACGTTCATGTGGGCGGCAACCACTTTATACCCCTGCTGCATGTGGTCAAAGCCACTTCCCTCTGCCACCTGCCCTCCATTGAAATGACTGTAATAAAATGAGGTGGCTATAGTATCTGCACACAGGCAATTCTAGAGTTTGTTGGGGCCTTAGGCAAAAATTCATAGGGGCCCTTCAAACCAGTTCTTTATCATTATAGGTTTGTTTTAGACTGACCATACATGAGAGACGGGGATCAGTGTGATGGCTACCTGTGTTGGTGTTGACGGCAGCATTGTGCGTCATTGTAATTTGTACATTATATAATTCTTAGTGTGGAGGTCCACAGTGAGCTGAGAAACAGATAATCAATCTGTCCATCTACCTTCATTCCAACCTTCTTTCCAACCTACCTGTCTCTATACCTTATATATCTACTCAACTTCCTCTCCAGCCTCTCCCATTCTGCCATGTTTTCTTTGGCCCGGCACTGAGGGACTGGAAGTGTCACCTCATCACAGCAGAGTTTGTTTCCCTTGGAGGCCTCCAGTAGGATGTCTGTTAATCTGATCTGAAATCCTCAACCTGGATTTGGCAGCTTCCTACAAACACTGTTGGCTCTTAAACAACATTATGAAGACCTTCTTACAGCGTTGTCTATCTGAGAGATAGACTGCCTGTAATAACTCTACAATCAGCCTCAGCGGTATGAGGGTCTGAGCCAGTTTTGAACGTTTCCTTACTTTGGCTGGGTTTTGCTGTGGAAGCAAACAAGGTATTGTGCAATAAACTGCTCTCAAATTCCACTGAGCTGCCACAGCGATGTATTTGACATCCTGGCAGTCTCATAAACTACAACACTTCAACGGGCAATTTATCAGTCATCTACAGTGCACAATACAGTGAGGGATTAAAGGGATAGTTTGGATTTTTTGAAGTGGGGTTGTGTATGAGGTACTTATTCATAGTCAGTGTATTACCTACCTAGTAGTGTTGGTCGGCCAAACAAATTATTATTAAAAAAACAATTATGTGATGAAATGTCTCCACTTTTGCATTTTTTTGTTTGTTATGTAAGAACAGAGATGGATGGTGATTTAAACTGGGGTGATCTGCGCTGACTGATAATTTTAAGGGGAGCTCCATCAATTTTAGACAGCAAAATCTGTTTTCAGGTCTGGGGGAGAGCTGCAGAAAACGTTGTGGCTGAAGACTACAAGTTTGAAAATGAAAAAAAAACCTGTGGGTGTGGACTAAGTGCCCTGACGGCTGGCCGTTGGTTAATGTCGGTGAGCGTCTATTGCCCTAGTTTTTGCGGTGTGTCCCATACTATTGGCACTAGTCTGCCCTTGTCAGTGTTTTTTGGCCGATTCAGTACGTTGCATCAGTGGCAAAGGTGCTGGAGCCCGGTGGTGAGAGAAATCACTCTGACTGGCAGTTTAGTCGGTGCACAAGAAGAGAAACGAAGTAAACAGATGGCCAAAGTCAAGAGGCTGTGAGGTCGAAAACAAAGTTGTAATGTCATGTCAGAATTGTGGTCATGAAGTAATTGTGTTTTTGTTCACTAATAAATGGTAGATATAATTTGTTCTGGGGCTGCACGGTGGTGTGGCATGTTCTCCCCGTGTCTGCGTTGGTTTTCTCTTTGTTCTCCGGCTTCCTCCCACAGTCCAAAGACATGCAGGTTTTAGGTTCATTGACTACTGTAAAAATTGCCCGTAGGTGTGAATGGTCGTCTGTCTCTGTTTGTCTCTATGTGCCCTGCGATAGACTGGCGTCCTGTCCAGGGTGTACCCTCGCCTCACGCCCAATGTCAGCTGGGATCAGCTCCAGCCCCCCCGCGATGCCGAGGGGGTACAGGCGGTTGAAGATGAGTGAGTGAGTGAGTGATCATTTGTTCTTTCAATATCAGGTTGTGCTGTTTATGTTCTAACTGACAAACTATTGAATTTTGAATGACTCGCCACCTGCTGGTATGAAGCTTATTTCTTCTTACGCAGGCGCAGAATGTATGTGCTAGCTGACTGTTGGCTGTAGACTTTGTGGTGCGTTCAAGTTCAACATTTTGAGCGTAGCACAGGCCGGCCTTTGTTGTCCCTAGTTCTTTGATGTTGAGTTGGTGCGTCTGGGCTCTTAGACAGAACTGAGCTTACCAGACCTCTGTAGCCTGATCTTCATCCCTGCTTTAAGCTAGCAGCTCAAGGGTACATTAGCTGCTACGAGCATCCGCCTAAATCTCTGACTCATTTGTCCATAGTGAGTCCCAGAATGTTAAAGAAGTGCAATGCTAAATCAGCGTGCTTTCTCAACTGAGTTGCAGTGAATTCAAATATTTAAATTTTTACAAAGCTGATCACATCAAGACTTAGCTTGATACAAACAGCACTTAATCTTCAATTCTTACATCCTTCCCTTCTCGTCTTTATCTTTTTTTCTTTTGCTCTTCTTCAATTGTCTTTAGCTTCTCATTATCTCTTCTTCCTTATGTATCTCATTTGCAATTTCTCTTTCAGTCTAATTTTCCCTCTGTTGATTGACAAAGACAGGCAGGTTCAGCTGTATGACCTCCTTTTACGTGACAATATTTGACCTCATAAAAGATGGTTATTTACCTAGCCCATGTGTTTACGTAGGTAAAATGTGAGTGATTTGTGGTGTGCATTTGAGGTCATCTTCAACATCTAATTAGTTTTCCAGGTGGGAAGGTGATGAGCAAGCATAAAGTTTGGGTTTCTGGGTGAGTGTGTTTGTATGTTCAACCACTTGTTGCGGTTTGAATTCAGCTCAAGTACTGAACAAGTAAAGGTTCAGTCGTATAGTGGTTTGGGTGAGTGTCAGGGTTAAGGTTTAAAGAACGAAGCGAGTCAGTGGAATGTCCTCACAAATGTGTGTGTGTGTGTGTGTGTGTGTGTGTGTGTGTGTGTGTGTGTGTGTGTGTGTGTGTGTGTGTGTGTGTGTGTGTGTGTGTGTGTGTGTGTGTGTGTGTGCGTGAGAAAGAGAGAGCGAGAGATGTGATGAGTTTGTGCGTGTAGGACGTGGTATGGCAAGGGTAGGAGGACATTCTTGAGAGTACAACGTGTCTCTTCTCTTTTGCTCACCTTCTGTCAAAAACATCAGGTGGCTCTCTGGGGAGATGAGTAAACTTTCTTGGAGAAACAGAGTTGTAGAGGTAGAGAGAGGGGCAGAGAGGGAAAAAGAGATGAGCAAACTCTTACCGAAATAAATAGTGACTCTGACTCTGCACAACAGCTAATTTAAGACTGAAAATAACCAGAAGCTTACAAATACACAGTAAATGGAACTGGCTCAGAGGACGTGCTTTTGTCATGAAAGTTCTGCCGACCAAAACTAACACATCACCGATGAGACATAAACGCAGGCAGAAGAAAAATCTCTTAATAACTGTTTTTGAACAGTCACAATCTGCGCCTCACCACAGAATTTCAAAACAGTGATTAACATGTCACTACTCAAATCACACAGGGACTAATGCAACACAATAACTAGTTATTAATAATAAACTGTTAATATTTTCACTGCTGTTTTGTCATAATGGTTGTAAACACAGCAGGCCTATCGTTTATATATAATGAGGGGCCTGCAAAATATTGATTTTCCTTTTTAAATGATATA
>NC_139833.1:25685145-25710145 GCF_963691815.1 Echiichthys vipera
TAAATAAATAAATGTCAGTGCGTCAAAGTATAAAAGCCTGCTGTTCTAAAACAATGCTCATCAGCCATTAACTATCCGCCTTGGAGTTGTGTGCTTGCTGCTAAAGGAATATATGTTCAGTAATACTTGAGAGTAATACTTCAGTGATATGAGAGGATTGGCAGCAGGAACTAGCTTAGCTAACCTTTGCTGGCATAAACAGCTCTCTTATGCCTTGCTCTTAATGTTCAAATATACTCCTACTACCCACAATAATATGTATGTACTAAGATACACACAAATACAAATGTAAAACATTTATGGTTTTAGGGATAACGTACTGTAACTATTTCTTGGTGAAAAACAGGGACTCTACCTAACTCCCTCTGAAAGCAAATAAAGGTATTTCCCCAAAAAACAATTGCTTTAAAGTTATTTGATTTCAATAGTTAGATAACCATAACTGTTTTAAAGATCACTTTGCTTTCAATATGATACTTTTAATCTTCGAAGTGTCTGTTTTTACACAATAAAACTGTCAACGAGTGAAGCAGTTTTTCTGTTGACTCAATCTAATCCCAGTCCCAGCATTTATTGGTTTACAGTCCAAACTAACACAATAAAAGGATGATGTGAGTCACTTGAATCTTTTTGAAGACATAAAAAGGGAAATGATCTATGTTTCAATTCCTGTAAGAAATTAAGTCAAGCAAAAGAGAACTCGTACAAAGCCAAGACTCTACTTTACTCCTTCTGTTGTCGTCATCGACTTATCTGGAAATATAAAATATATAAAATGTCTGTCATGGGGAAGAAATAGAACATACTGTTATGTTCTGTAAAGCATCTAATTTATGCTGAACAAAATATTATCATTTGTTCTTCTAGCAAAAAGACAGAGGCTTCTGAACTGATTGATGGCTCACAGCGGAACGGGGATCTTATTCTTTCTTTCATTTGAAAGCTTCCACATTTTTGCAGATCGCTCCATCTCCTCCATCTTTATTTCTGTTGGCAGGCTTGTCTCATTCTTCCTGCACATCTTTCCTTCATCACAAGGAGGCTCATTGTCCGTGGAGGAGACGGGTGGTTTATGGTCCATACAGAGACAAGTGGCAGAAGCACATTCCATAACTTATTGGTGGCTATTTGACTGATGGGGTCAATTCACTTTAAATCCAGCCTGTAACAGAAGCTGCTCTTTCTGTTCTCTGTGTTTCACTGTATTCTCAGATATCCAAACATAATCACATTCATGTAATAACAACATCACATTTGGCACCTCGTTCTATTATGCCAAGGCCAAACACTGAGGAGAAACCCCTTCCCAAAATGAAATGAAAGTATGTATGTAGATAGATGGATGGATAGAGTTGTTACTCTCATCCGTTATTGTGTCTTTACTGAAAACATCTTCCATTCATTATGTTTATGTGGTTCTGGCTTCCCTTCAATTCCTTCTCCTGTCTTGTCTGTTTTGTCATTTGAGTCTGTGCAGAAGTATGTAGGCCTTCTGGGAAATAGAGTTCTGAAGACTCTAATCCTTACCACAGCTTTATGTGTGTGTGTGTGAATATAAAGGTAATAAAGCCTTGTAAAATAAATGAAATCATATGTCAAGTAAATACACACAGTGTGCTGCTAGTTTAACTCATCCATCCTGTTCGGGGTTGATGTTGATGCAGTGCTGAAATAGACGGGAGCAACATTAAGATGTACACATGCAATACGGCCTTCAGTGATACAATGTTTGGTTCATTTTGTACTGTCGCCTCACAGCAAGAGGGTTTCTGGTTCGAATCCCGGCTCGGGCCCTCCTGTCTGGAGTTTGCATGTTCTCCCCGTGTCTGCGTGGGTTTTCTCCGGGTTCTCCGGTTTCCTCCCACAGTCCAAAAACATGCACGTGTTCGGTTCATTGATGACTCTAAATTGCCCGTAGGTGTGAATGGTTGTCCGTCTCTTTTTGTCTCTATGTGCCCTGTGATAGACTGGTGTCCTGTCCAGGGTGTACCCCGCCTCACGCCCCATGTCAGCTGGGATTGACTCCAGCCCCTGCGACGATCCCGTTAGGTACAAGCGGTTGAAGATGATGGATGATAGATGGACTTTCTAGAGAAAGTTGGGGTCTTTTATTTTTTTGGTTTTAGCCATCCAATATAGTTCATAGTTGCAGGGATAGTAGTAACACTCTGGGAGACCTGTTGTGAATTCAAACACAACTAACATCACTTGGTTGGTTTAGGAAAAACCTTTGGTTCGGGTGAAAATATGAATGTTTCTAGTTAAGACTGTTACAGGGCAGCTGAATGTTTGTTCTGCTCTGAGCTGTCTCAGAGGTAAAGTAGGGCCATACCACCTCATATCAATGGTAGTGATAACACCTTATATATGAATAAATTAATGAATTCTTACTTTCATGTCTGGTCATGTTACCATGAACCATCCCATACAGGACTATACAGGCACCTAAATATATACAACACAAACAGAGCCTTCGGGTGTGTCAGACCTTACATCCACAACAACCAAAAAATAAGCATATAAATATCAATATAAAAATAAAAGATACAAATAAGCAAAAATAAAAAAGAATAGGATATGTGCAGATTCACAGACATGACCCCATACACAACAAAACAAAACAATACATGAGCATAAACACGAGACTTTTTAAAAATGTTTTTCTCTCAAACGTCAGTTTCCTCCTCCTGTCCCAGGCTTTGGACACATATTCCAGAAAATGCATACACTTTATCAATAAGAAGTTCAATCAAAGCTCCATCCTCCATTCAGTTGGCTGATATTATTATTATTATTATTAAGTGGGCATTGTGACAAAAAGGTACACTCAGCCATATGCAGAGGACAACTCCCTGTGTCTGTATCACAGTTTCATTATCGTGTACAGTGGTACTCTGTCTCTACAGTGGACTTTTACAGTGAGGACATGGTGTGGACAGGAGGAGCTAGGGCTCGAACCGAACCCTGTGAATAAACAAAATAACTCCTCTCTTCAACTAGAAATCCTTTAACATGGACCCGACGTCAGGCTGGATTCCTGAAGTGAGACCACATGTTAATTCAGTCTGATTATCAGGTTCAAATGGGTTACCTCATCAAGATGTGATGTTTCGGCTGTCGGATTGAAACTATGCAAAACAATTACACTGCAAACTTTAGCTCCCATTGTTATGCTGCAGATGATACGTGAGATCCCATTTTATTTCCTATGATATGAGCCTTTGGGGGTTGTCCTGTCGTTTTTTCAGCCAGAGTTGCTCATAGGAAGCCCAGTGTGCTCTGACCTCCGCCCTGACCACAAACCCTGCAGTAACTGCCTGGGTAAACTGCTCGTGGAAGTGGCAACAAAACCGTGGCACCCAAACTCCACAGGGCGTATCCTGCACTTCGAGCTCACTGCTGCTGGTTTGGTAGAGCTTTTCCCTCTCATACAGTTTGCATCATCTAGTACATCTTCCCAGAGCAAAGAGAGCTTTGCAGACTAAGCTGCAGAGTAGCGGACAAGATCACCAGGTCAACTCTTTGGCAGCTGCTCACTTTCTTAGAGCAGGATTATAAATTGCTGATTATCCTCCCAATCCTGCGTGTCCTTGACTTGTAGGAGACATTTTGCATTTTTTATCTTATCTACTCTGGTGGACCACTGTAGCATGCATTTTACATTACCCTGGCTCTTTGAATGATGGGTTATCTGGAGTAATTCCAAATACACATTTGTTTCCTTGTCTGTGTGTATCTTCTTCAGATCAAGCTCTCAATATTGTTATTGCAGGCGATTTGACATTGCAAATACATCTTGGACTTTACCGATAATACTGTGAGAGCCTTAAATGTATCTTGATGCCAGAGGTAGAAATGTATCCACTTGGCAGAGGGACATTTTAAGCATTTCGACAGTGCAAAAGTATCTGAACTTTCTAACATTCATCTTTTTGCCTGTACTCTTTTCTCATAAAAGTAATTTTGCACAATCACAACCCCACTGTAACCTTGTGAAACATTATGTTTTATTTGTAGAAAGTAAGAACATTTGGTGATATGTGATACATCTTAGAGCCTTTAGAGCCACTCACAGCAGTACTAAATTCCTACCAATTGTATATTAAATCACCAACTCTGAAGAAACTGTACTAACTTGAACCTTTCTTACAAATGCACACAGGAATCTGGACTAGCTAAAGAGCAAAAGGCTGGAAGCCAGGGTAACACTCTGATACCAAAGAAGTGGAACCTCTCCACAGGGACAACTGATGCACAGCTACACTTCAAGTGTTACAGTTCCTGTAAAATGACCAATACTGAGCGAGGAACACTCAAACTTCCATAGTCAGTGCATGTGCAGACTGTCCTGTATGTTACATTTCCAACCACATCCCTGTGACTGATGCCCCGCTTTCCATTTGAGCCACTGCCAGGGTACAGTCCTTCAACATTATAAAAATCATAACCAACACTATAAAAAAAAGCATTAAGCCAAAACGTCCATACCAATTGAGTTCTATACTTAAAAACAGCAGATTCTGATTTATTACCCAAGCCACATGTTTTTTGCATAAATAAACTTTGGGACAAACAGGGACATAGACCTCATGCCTTAGGTTATACCATATGGTACAGATTTTTAGGTGATTTCACTCACAAACATGAGAATGGGCATCATGTATCTACTTCCATCATATGGTTTTAAGCCCTTATACTCTCTAAACTCTCAACATTTGAATAGGTGCCTAACAAAACACAATGTTCATTTCAGATATATGACACACAAAAACTTGGCACACATCTTCACATATCAGATGAATCTTCCGGTTCCCAACTTTCACATGATGTATACCAGTGCTATGTGACATCTACTGTTTGCCTTTTATCAACCCCTGAACATCCCCTGTCCCCCACTCTCAACCCTCTAAAAAAAGAGGTGGAATCGTAAGAGGTTAATAGAAATTCTCATTTCAGTCTCACATCCAGGGCTTGACATTAACATAGCAGTCATCGATATGTGGTGGGAAAAAGAAAAGAGTCTTCAACAACAAGTGGAAGGCAGGTAGAGAGAGGCTAACGTATGATGCCGATGTCTTTTCTTACAGCGGGGAAAAAGCAAAAGGGGTTTCCTTTGTGATTTGTAAAACAAACTTCAAATTTGAAACTGTAAAGAACACAACGTTTCAGTAACTCATCTAATATATGGGGAAAAAATGTCATGATCGACTCATGTTTTAGATGCACCTGAACGTGATTGCTGCTTAGATATCCTGTATATAGAGTCATTACTAAGCCTTTCAATTAAGAACATTTAAACGTTCTGTTTTATGTATTGTATGTATTTAAATTGCATTCGACTTCAGGGTTTATTGTTGTTATAGATAAATTATGTTGTTAATAAATGCTGTATTGAGTTATCTCTCTAATTAATCTTCTACATCCCTGCACCAGTTTTTTCGATATGGATAAATAGCTGCCCTTTATATAGGGTATTTTTTTCTTAGTATGATATATATACAAATTTGTGGCTAGTGAGAATGCTGAGTGGCTAGTAACTTTTGAAAACCACTAGCCACAGTGGCTGGTGATCGAAACAGTTAGTGTCAAGCCCTGCTCACATCCCATAGTACCTTGTAGTAATTCAGAAAGGCGAGTCTTAAAAATTAGTAAATAATACACTTTTTCTCACGCGAGGCAATAAAAACGAGAGCTTGTTGCTGTAAAATCTGCCGCAGAGAATCAATCTTCCAACAGGGCGCTGACCCCAAACACACAGCCAAGGTCGGGGCAGAGCATAAACCTCAGCTGAACTGGGAATGTACACAAGGCCTTGACGATTTCACTTCACTCATTTTTCCCATTCTGTGAGATGGAGCAATTTAGTGCAGTAAGAAAAGATTGGGCAAAAATTGCTGTGTCCAGATGTGCAAAGCTGAGATTATTCAACACAGGCTCACAGCTGTAATTGCTACCAAAGGGCCCTACCAATTTTCTCATCATATTCAGATCGAAGAATATTTTTGGCTAAGTGTTTATGCTACTGCTTTACTCTACATCACAATGTCCATGACCCCGCACTGCAAGCCTCCTGCTGTCAGGAAACAACTATAACTGTCACATTTTGCACGTTATGCTAAACAAATGCACGTATATTTATTTTTAATATTAACAATGGATCAGATGTGTAAATGTCAAGGGGATAGCTCATAGTAAATAGTTAAAAACATAATGCCAAATTGGACCAGAGGCGTAAAGTGGGAGGGAATGGCCCCTTTCTTCTTACCCCACTTCTTCCAGTGCCCTTACTCAACTACTACTGTCCACAGACAAACAGACGTAAAACTTATAAACGTCAAGCAAAATACACAAAACTTCCTCTGTAGTAGTCCCAACTACAGTAGGTGTCTCCAGGACCTGCTGGAACCAGCGTTACCGCGTTTCTGTTACAGCTGGTGAAAGTCCCCAACTCTGCAGTTTCCCTCAGGTCTTCTGAACCTTTTAGCATCTTTAACCTCATTGTTTGGGTTTTTAGGACCGTAAATCAATTCCTACCAACCATGTTTCGAACAGATGTTCTCAACTCTATCAACAGTACCTAATCACAGTCACAGACATACAAAGTTAGCACGTAGCTAGCCAACATATGCTGCTTTTCCACTGCATGGTATGGCTCAGTTCAACTGTACTCGACTCGCTCATTACTCGGTTTTCCATTACCTGGCACCTGGTACTTTTTTTGGTACCACTTTTGTTAAAGTTCTAAGTGAGCTGAGCTGACATTAGAGGGTGGAGTTAAAACCCTACAGACCAGGGATTGGTAGGGACGTAATGATGCATTGCGAGACAGTTAAAAGTTGATTTAATGCATGAAGATTTAAATCGGTTGAGATGAAAAATTAACGATGCCCTTTTTAAAAAGTCTAAAATGTGGCGTGCTGATGAGCGCTGTTGTTGAAATTTCACTCGATCATTGACGTGCCCTTGTATTTTACTGAGCGGCAAAATACACGGCACAGACTGTGAACACGTCCATTAGAATCAGCAGCTGCTGTAAGGAACCGTGCGATCATCGCGCTACACACACGCAAAAACACACACACACACACGCACACACACACAGCAGAGTGGAGGAGGGACAGGTGAAGTGAACATAATGTTGTCGGTACGGTTACCAGGCTCAGTTCGAGTCCAAGGCTCAAGTTAATAACAGGGAGCAGCTTAAAAATCGATGACTTTTCTTTCTAAATGAGTGCTGTGGACCTAATTTATGCAGCTGTTAAGAGTGGTTCATGTGGATTTTGATAAGTAAATGATAAATGACTAAAATATTTAAAGAACCTTTAAATTGTTACCGTTGAGAAGATAGTTTAGTGTGGTGTTAAAATGAGTTAGGTTTGGTTCACCAAATTCAATAATAAGCGCTCTTTTTTATTTAAGCTTCTTTCTTTCTTTTTTATCATGTTGTTGCCAGTTTGAACCTACCTACTTACATTTTTTTCTGTGAGCATTTGTTTACATTTTGCTTTTGTAGCGTTGTACAACGACATACAGTTTGTCAAAATAAAATGAATGAAAAAGTAAATTCCATTTTTGGGAAGAAAATGTATTGTTTAGATTAATCCATTTATCGATAAAATAGTCAACAGGTTAATCGATAGGGAAATAGTCTTTGGCGGCCCCTTTAGGGCGGCAGCCCTAAAGACAAAATATATTTTGTAGATTTTTATAAAGGGATCTTTTCAATCATAATTTGTCTTCGATGTCATTTTGTTAAAAACAAAATCCTATCGAAAATCAGTATCGTGAACTCAGTATCGTGAATTGCGGTGATTCGTACTGTATGTTCAGTGTGTCGTTACATCCCTAGTGATTAGTCAGCAAGAACAGCCTCTCTAGCACATCACAGGACAAACCGACAATTTTTAAAATCATTTTTATTATCAATAGCAACAGCAACTTTTGTAGTCACTGGACCCAGAATTTAAGGCAGCCTGCAAACTACAGTACACAAAGCCATACACTAAACCGTACAATTAATAAAGTGCATTCAGCGAGTGTCACGATGAAGATGATGTCACGGCAGTTTTATGCAGCAGCACTATGGTGATCAGCTGACAATCCCGTCTACACTGAGGCCATACTATCTGCAGTGGAAAATGAAAAGAGAAAAGCACTCGTATCAAAAATGTGACTTTATTCTTACGGGTACCTAATTGGGAAACTCCATAGGTTGCGTATGCAGCATCTTACTGCTCTCACGCGATGCCCACAGCAGAGCGTGTCCATAATATCCATTTGAAGCAGCTACATGGGCCTCAGCTCTAGTTTTACACGGCTCGTCTATTTTTCTCCCACTGTGTGAGGCTACCCTCCAACAGGTAGAAACTACGTGGAATTGAGAAGAAAACAAGTACAATCTGATTAAAATGGTTAAGGTACAAAACTTACTGTACCAGAGGGGATGTGAGGCTGAGCACTGTATTAAAACTCAACATCCCACAGCAGCCACATATTACCAACAGAGTAGCTAGTCCAAAACCCTGCTGGACCCTGCCTGCGTACGCTGTCACTCTGTTCCCCATGTTGGGCTTTTACAATAGAGTCAAATATGTGAGGACTGGTTGGAGGAATGGAATTTCAAAGCTGAATCATTTTAGGACATTTGATACCTCTCTTTGTTGACATACACTATAGCAAATCGCATTCTTACGTCTAAGAGAAGAGTTCAGTTGTTGTACTAACCCTTATTGCCTCCTAGAAGAATAGTTTCCTTAAGAAACAAGGGATTACTGCAACGTTGATTTTGCCTTGTCCCTTTTCTTCTGGCTCCAGACCAGGGCCAGTCAAATGATATATTTATTTTCACAAATCTGTGCCTGCAGCCGGGCCGTATTTGTAGTCAAACGTTGACAGTGGTGGATTCATATGGAACATATTGTTGTTGTTATGAGCAGTGGAGGCTGTCCAGCTGCCTACAGAGTAAGAAATGTACAGGATCATATGGTCAAACCACATTGTTGTTATTCTCCTCAGCTTAAACCAACGTCTCTCTCTCTTACTCACACACAAAAGCACCCAAGACAAATCTCACACATAAACAAATGGATGAACACGAGGACACCCGGCAGGCACACACACAAATCACCCCCACTAACTCACATGCACACACAATTAATGCTGATATAAATCATCTGCCCAATTTTTTTTTGTTGGAGCGTGGAACATTTTTTTTTCCAAAATTCCACAAAATGATCTGCAGTAATTTATGGTGTGTTTTCCACCGAGGGGAGTGATACGGGGTTCTGGGCTGTAAACGTTGCTCTGCCATGTTTATTTTCATTTCATTTTGTTCTGCCTCTACTAACACTTTACCTTGGTGATTTAAGGAGGCCGAGAGTGGTTTTGGAATACAACCAGCTGGCAGTGTGTGTGTGTGTGTGTGTGTGTATGTGTGTGTGTGTGTGTGTGTGTGTGTGTGTGTGTATGTGTGTGTGTGTGTGTGTGTGTGTGTGTGCGTGTGTGTGTGCGTGTGTGTGTGTGTGTGTGTGTGTCCTGTGTTAAGCTACTGCATCCTCTTCTGTTCTACTTCTTTATTTTGCAGTATGTTCATAATAAGGTGGGATGAGCTGCATTTTTGTCTAACCATGTATTGTTTGATCCAAAAATAATTTGTACATTTTTCTTAAATGGTTGATTACAATTGTTGAGTATTTGCCAATGCACGCTGAGGAAGGGCGTCTGGCCTGAAACATTTGTGGAAACTGAATAAATCAGTAAACTTGGAGTGCTGTCCTTATCTTTATTCATTTATGTACACTTTATATAAACTTTCATTGTAAGTTTTTCATTGTTAGTTGAGCGCTTTTCATCCAATTTTTGATTACAATTATACAACATATACTAAGCTGAGGAGTAACCCGCCGTCAGGATGTCACTAACAGACCCTTTCTTTTTATAGCTGGTCACTGGTTTCCTATATTTGGTCTTTTCTCCGTTGGATGAATTGATTCTCTCCAGAAACTCTTAGGATATGTTGTGTACGCTGTACATACTGTGCAGTACTGTATATCAGTTATAGCTGTGCAAATGATAATTGCCATTTAGAATCTCTGCACTTTGTTGTTTATCTACAATTATGCTAAATTATGCTTCTAATATTGAAGGATACGGAAGCCCTAAAGGGTCATACCTACATACATTTTATTTCCTCTGTTTCCCCAGGATAACAAGATAATTAATTTGAGAGATAATGAATGAAACGTGATAGGCCTGAGATTTCCATTACACGTGAAATGTAAGGCCTCATACAGACTCATATGTTGAAGAACACTATAGAAAACAATGACTCATGATTTTACTGTTATGAAATTAAACTCCCTGTACTAGCATTTATGTTGTTGTAATATAATATTGTTGACAATAAAGTTTGTTAAAAAAAACCTATGTAGTTATGTAGTACCTGTGTATGTATGTACCTAGTATGTAGCCTCCGATAAAGCTGAAGCCTTGCTCATATTCTCTTGCTCCTCTGACATTGCTACACTAAATGATGTTTCCTGCAATGATTTAATAGAATAAACTATCGTTTAGTTTTCTCCAGATCTCAAATTGATTATCTCGTTATCATGAGAAAAGGAGGAAATAAAATGTTACGGCTTCTGTAGAAGGTGATGTGAAGGTGTGAAAGTATGAGAATAACATCTTAAAGCCATTCCTTGATTTACAATCTTAATAATAACTTTGTGTGACAATGTCTTAGCCTGTCTCACAAAACATCCCAACTCCTTTACCCAGTCTGCGGCACTCAGCTCTAAACCAAGTCATTCTAAGTACCACTACCAAGATTCTAAACATCTTGGTACTGTAGTCTTTGGCAAATGTTACTAAAACAAAAGGAAATATGATGATATACAGCAGCAGGACGGTGTGTGTGGAATCAGCTCAAAATAAACTCCAATGTGTGTTCATCATATTAAAGGAACATGTCACCCAGTGCAACAGTGTGGCTCACTGATGTGTCTTTAATAGCTTTTGGACAATAATGGAGCTCTACAGCACACAGGAAGAAACTGTTATATGGACTTGTCTACTCTGGGGGGGTTGTTTTTATTTTTTTCAGGATTTTCTGATATATCCTTTAAACTTTATAATTATGATTAATTGCTGATAAGTTAGGCTTCATATCCTGTGGTAAGCAGAACGAGGGGCAATTCTAGGGGTTGGCCCTGAAATCTGATTGGCCACCCCAGGAAGAGAGATTACCGTCTTTAGGAGCCTGTTGCAGGTTCCCTGTTAAAGCTAGAGATATGAAGATATTGCCACATATGAAACTAAGCTCCAAAGTTAGGCTACATTTTGGCAAGAGAAAAACAGGCATGGCATTTTCAAAGAGGTTCCTTGACTCCTGACCTCAAGATATCTGAATGAAAACGGCTTCTCCTTTGTACGCTAATTGTATGCAGTGTGGGGGGAAAAAAACATGCCGTTTTTCTCATGCAGTACAAACTACAGTGTTATTTCTGTCTATTCAAAAATGTAAATAAATGATATGTAATACTGAATGTGAATATTTCTGTATACTGGGGTCCATAGACAGTCTTGAAATGCATAAATTGGGTCTGACTGGAAAGCCGAGACTCTTGTGGACTCAATGAGCCAGTTTTATGGGCGAAGAGGTTAGTCCCCATAGTAGCCATTTCTTTGTAGTGAGACCATTTTTTCCAATCGCAGAAAAATGCAATTCTTACAGAAATCTCTGAGGTTTCAAAAGTTTTTGATGCCAAATCACAGCATTTTTCTACAGTCTTTCCCAAGGTCTTGGTGTCTAATGTGATACTTTGGAGGGATTTGTGTCCATTTTCTATTAATTCTCAGGTGGTAAAACAAATATTACATTTTGCACCACCTAAAAATGGGTCTATGGTGGGTCCTTACCGATCGAAGTCAGTCACCGAGTCAAAAAAACGTCTGGAAACGCCACTGAGCAGAACTGTAAAGATGAAAAGAAGACATGACTGCTGACTGACTTGCAGTCCATTCCCATAATGTGAAGGACTTTTGCTTGGTTCAACAGGTACAAGAAAGAGCCCATTAATCTCACACATACTGTACGTTGCCAGCTGCCACTCAGTCAGTCAGTAATAGTCGCTCATCAGTCAACCAGTCAATCCTTCATTCTGTCAGCCATGTTAGCCAGCTTGTCAGCACCCAACTAGCCCATCAGCTAGCCAGTTAACCAAACAACTAAAAAAAAACAGCCAGTCAGTCAGTCAGTCAAATCAGATCCCATCAGGCCGCTTAAGACTAGTTTTCCTTAAGGAAATCTTATTAAGCACGAAATAGAAAGCAAGAGAAACAGGAGGCTGCGTGAACCATGTGTGGAGCGTACGCACGCAAATGTCTGTGAGTGAATGAAGGAAGATATGTATCTGTGTGTGTGCGTGTGTGTGTGTGTGTGTGTGTGTGTGTGTGTGTGTGTGTGTGTGTGTGTGTGTGTGCAGGCAGATCCCGGAGTTATTTTCTGTAATACCCCCAGTTTCATTTCAGGTTTGGTTTGGGTCCAGGTGGTTGGCTTTAATGTAGTCCAGATGGGAGACGCAGAGCGGAGAGTGGCCAGATTTTTTCCAGAGTTTTGGTCGAACCAGGGCTTTGCTAATAAAAGCAGAGGAGATTTTCACAGTTCCGCAGACAAAACCTCGCATTCTAATTCTCGAGGGGGAACGGAGAGCGAGCGAGACCGCAATGTTATACTTTGTTTTTATTAAAGGGGGTGATTGACAGCTTGGAGGGAATTTTCCAGCATTAAACCAGGGGTCTTATTGGAGAGGACAGAGCCGAGAGCACAGGGACCTGGCGAAGCAAAGCAACGCTCTGGCAAGCTGCTACTGACTGAAGGCTTGGCTTCTTTTCTTATTCACTCTTTCTTACCATCTACTTCTTTCTCTCTAGTCTATCTATGACCGAGGAAAAGATAGCTGCAGTCTGTACCTGCTCCTCCTCCTCGTCCCAACCTCCTCTCCAAGGCTAGTTCACTCATTGACTTCTTCTGTTTTCTTATCTTAGTCGTTTCCCTTTTTTCCTGTTTTCCTCTTTTTTCCTCTTGTCTTGTGCCTAATACATGCGTCCAGGGTGCTTGGAGTTTTCACTCTGGGGAGGGCAGCACGTGTTCATTGTTGGATCTGTACACGCCTGCTGCTTAGAGGCTAATAAAACCTAAAGTGCCTGCTGATTCACAGAGCCTGTAAAAGGATGAAACACTTGCAGCACTCGCAGCCTTATGTGCACGCGTCGATTCATGCACCATAGAGGCACCTCAGGGCGTGTCTCGCTATCCATCTATCACCAGCCCTGATCTAGTAGAAAAGTCTGTGTGGGTCACCCAGTGTTTCTCATAGTTGACAACTTAATGCAGGCATGGAGGAAGAGCTCAACATCACCTGCAGTTACAGATATACTGTTTTCTTTTGGTTGCTAATATTTCATGCGTCTCCATTGATTGTCAGCTGGCGGTCACTGAGCCTGTACTTGGTTAAGGTCTGGCTCTGTTTTCCATCCCTGACAGCACAGAGCTGTTATGTCAAATGTAAATCTCTTTAGCACTGTATAATATTCCAATGTGCGTAAAATATGAATCCATTTTTTCTCAAAATAGCTTTAGTGCTTTCCACCTATAGTAGATAAATTTGGTTAATGTTAGGAATATTGTGTTTTCCAAAGTTTTAGTGTGTAAATTCAGTTAATTATACCTTTTCTAACTGCACAATTATTCAGCTGTACGTGTGCTGGGCCTGGCTCTGGTTTGGCTTAGGACCAGAATTGGTGCCCTTTGGTTTTCCCTTCCAATTATGAACATATGGGACCCCTATCCAGATTGCAAAGGCACATGAAACTATGGCAACGGCATAGCAGCCAGTGTCAACATTAACGCTCTGAGAATTAACGTTTATGCAATCAATCATAGGCCCATAATGTGATTAGTGCTTATTTTTCTTCCATTTCCTGTTTCTTTAGCATTTTCCTGCTAATTTCCTTATGTTGCCATTGTCCCCTTTCTCTGATTTCCCACTTGGGCTATGTTTGTTAATACCAGATATCCAAATGGCATTTAAATAAGAATCTTCCTTACATCAAACTTATTGCCAGAAAGAGGAAATACAAAACACTAAAAACAAGTTATAAAAAGCAACACCTGAAAACTATGCTTGCATATGCCACTGCAGCTGGAGCTATACATATCACTAAACAACACTAACAGTCAATGCTAGCATCTCTGTATGGCTGTACTTAGACACAGTGGTACTTTGAGCTAAATACTAATGTCAGTATGCTAACATGCTCTCAGTACAACGCATCCTCATATAGCGGTTCATATGATATCTTATGAAAAGTTATGCGCTAGCTTATTGTTATGCATTAATCACACGAATGTCCATCAACATGCAGTGTGCCTGTGCTATTTAGTTAGGTTTCGATTCTGGATGTTGGTTAAAATAACTATGTTTGTAATGTAACTTACGTACGTGGCTTTAGTGAAGTACATATGTTACGTAAAAAAAAAAGAAGGTTAAAATAATTATGTTGACTTTTGCTTTCACATGGGCAGAAGCAGTTTTCTCCTGTGTCACAGTCCTGTGTTTGTCTGACACAGCCATCTACCCCGACCTCCTCCCTACAGAGACTTTGACGCACTTTATACTACGTCGCCTGAATTCCTCCTTAAGGCATTCTGCATTTCCTGGTTAATGATACAAATTAAGTTGAGCATTAGTTTGTGTAGGTAAAAGTATGAACAGTGAATGAGAACAGGCTTCACAATAACGATGATAACATGTTGATGTTTAACAGGTATAAAGTTTACCCATAGTGTCATGAACGGTGCGGGGAAATAACACTAAGGGACTGGACCCAAATGCACACACGGACACGGGGTAAAAGTACAAACAAATATTTAATACAAACATGAAAACGGAAATGACTACAGGGGAACCAAGAACGACGGACGGTCAGGGATCAGGACAGGGAAACAGGAACGTGGGAAACTACGGAGGGAAACAAAGAAACAACTATAAACAACAATTAACACAGAGCGAAAATGCAGGAACGAACGAGAAACGGGAGCCAACCGACGAAGAGTTACCAAGTAAATGAGAACAACGGTCCGGCGCTGCACGCATGTCACCTCCGGCTTCTTATACCCCTGGAGGTGATTAGCGTAACTCGCTGCAGCTGGGGTGGAACCACGCCTACCTGTTCTGGACCAAACCAATACACAGGGGAGACACAAGCAGTGAAAAACAGATAGAGGGAGACAAACTCACACAAAAGGAAGAGAGGAGGGACTGAACCGAACCGAATCCTAGACATGCATAAAAAGTGGACGTAGCCTCTCCGTCGAGGTCCGTTCCCTCAACTTGATTCAATTGTACTCGCCTCTGGGAGTCGCCATCTTGTTGGACTTTGACTCCTCCTCATTTCCTTTCATTTTAAAAAAAGGGCATTCATGTGACGTTGGGGGGAGGGGCATGCATCCATCTGGCAGACGTATACTGGAGTAGCAACATTAGCTCCACCGCCCGGGAGCTAGGCTAACAAATCGCGTGGGAATAAATGTTGAGATTTTATTCAGGGACCAGGAGTCTTTTTTTTGTATTATTTCCCGTGTCTCTAGCCGAGATTACACCGGCTCCGGGAGTGCAGTGCAGGTAGCATTTATGACCTATGATTTAAACTGATATTTAACTCAGAGCTCACACGTTGGTTTCCTAAACCATCTGTTGAAGAGCAAACCTTCTTGTCACTTATAGTAACACCACCACACGAATGACCACAGTCCAGGTCGAGATGAAGGAGTTAGCATGTTACTCCTGACAACTAGCCTCCGAGGAGAAGTGATGGCCAGGGGTTGGCTGTCACTCAAGAGGCCGCGCCACTAATTAATCGTAAACTTTAACCTCCAATAAAATAATAACTAGTGTTATCATGCAGATATGACCTAAATAAAGGGACTAAAATGTTTTTTTTTTGTACCAGGTCCTAAATAGGTTTAATTATGCTGTGAAAATAGCTTGTTTAACATGGGGGTCAATGAGAAATTGCTCTGTTATGAAACCCCTAGTGGACACTCGAAGAACTGCAGTTTGTGGCACTTCCGTATTGGATCAATCAGGAAGTCACTGTGGTGGGGGCGTGTGTTTACCATGTTCACCATCTTAGTTTACCAGTTTAACATTTGCTTATTAGTACTTAATTTGGTCATACACCAAATCATTGGGCAAATGAATGTTTTGATCTGATGCAGGAGAGTGAAGCGATCACCAGGGTGATAACAATTCATCATTTGGGGGGCATGGCTCTCTGTTACAAATTGCAATGCAGCCACGGAGGGAAGCCAAACACCAGACACACTGCACACACACTCTGCCATGACAGAGCTGGATTTAAACCAGCAAAATATCCCTTTAAAGGTTTTATTGCTAAAATGATTGGTTGATTAATTGATTAATCTATTGATGGAAATGTAATCGTCAGCTATTTTGATAATAGTTTAATAATTTAAAGTAATTTCATAACTAAAATGTCCAAAGTTCAGTGGTCACAGCTTCTCAAATGTGAAATATTTTCAGGTTCTATCACAGTAAAGTGAATATCTTTGAGTGTGAATATGTCAACTTGGGCTTTGGGAAATTGTGATGGGAATTTTATAAACTAAATGGTAAATAAATAATGAAATGATAATGTTGCAAGCCTAAAATGTTTGATTAATAATTCATTTATAAAATGTAAAGTATAGGACATCATTTGTCCTTGGAACCTTTGTAGTTTTAGTCCCTTGGTCATTTTCTCTATGCTCATGAGGGTATATTTTCCAGACAGACATTAATACTGACAGTCTAGACAGTCCCTGTAAGCTACCAGTGAGGATTGTACATTATGAAAGGGGGAAAACCAGAGAAATAACAATGGAGGAGCACATCGGGGAAACAATCACTGGCTCTAGACAACACATCAGCTTTTGGTATACCTGGCCAGATCACCCTCAACCGCAAGCTTCAGTGCACGAAAGATGCCTGGCAAGTGCAGCTGAAGACAAACAACTGTCCTTTGAAATTCCTGATGTGTTCCTGAGAACATTTCTCATCATCTCAAATGTTCTAAGCCTTAAATAATGTCCGTCATTATTTAAGGCTTAGAACATTTGAGATGATGAGAAATGTTCTGATATTTTACTGAGCCACAGAGGTGTTTCTCCTCATTGTTCTGGTACTTCCAGTGCTCTCCAGTGTCACTGTTACGTGTTTTTGTGATCATGTGGGATCAGGTTTTAACTGATGAAAACAGGAGTGGTGAGCACTTGGTGATCTTACAGGAATTAACTCATACATATGTGGATATGTCTTGGAAATACACACATATACAATCATAGAGGCTTCCATGGTGGTATCCTCATGAGCAGGAAATGTCTTTTTAACAACCAATTAAAGGTGAGCCAGGCTGCTAGCTTACAAGGAATGTTTACACAGAGGAGCTCTGAAGGAGAGAGAGGGGAGAAAGATTCATCGTGGGGGAGATAGAAAGAGAGCCGAGGTAGGAAGAGCTGAACGAGGTAGATTTGGCACTTTCACAGGTGTGCACAACAGGGGGTTTGACTTGGAAGGCGTTTGTGTACATTTGTATACGTATGTATGTGAGTGTGCAGGAGTGTGTGGAGCTGCCAAACTGGCCACCTGTCTTTCCCTCGTTGTAGTTTTAGTGTTTCCTTTCATCCGGCCCTCAGCAGCACAGCTCCCACTTGGAGCAGTTAGCCTCCTGCCGTGTGTGTGTGTGTGTGTGTGTGTGTGTGTGTGTGTGTGTGTGTGTGTGTGTGTGTGTGTGTGTAGCTCCGGTCCCAGTTGGGTTAGAAAGACTAATGTTCCTAAAGGTGCATTTCGCTCTTTCCTCCACGTTTTTATATCTTTGTTCTTTATGTTTTATTGAGACAGTTCGAGTGGAGGCAGGAAGTTGGCCAACAGGCCTACGGAGCAGGAGAGGACACCAGAGGAAACTTCTGCTCCAATGTCAACAGGAGGTCATGCTTCAGGAAAAGCACTGCTACCTATCCATCTTTAATTAATAGACCTTATTCAGCTGGGTACCATCTGAGCGCAAAAACATGGACGAGTTGGAAAAAAAACAGGAAGTGCTCCTGTCTCCTCCACTGATTCTCATGTTATGACAGTTGAAAAATGTCGACATGACATGTTTATGCTTTTAAGAGTCCAAAAGCCTGTCTTGTTTTCAAAGAATACATAATGAATACTTGTTTGTAAAAACTGTGGTTACTTAAACAAATGTGATTTGAGAATTACAAGCTTCACATTCAGTTTCCTGCTCACCAGTTAGTAGGTCTGTGTTGGAGGATGGAGCTAAAGTAAGTATCCTATGAACCCAAACCATTACCACAGTGAGCTGGCTCTGCAGTTAGCCTCATCTATTTTATTTTTATTTTTTAGTGTCATGTTGTAGGGCTCACTGTTGGTTAACTTTCTCTGCTCTGGTGGTGTTATTTTAATTCTTTCGTTGATGGCCTATGATTCTTAGGGAATACAAAGCCTTAGTAAGTAAACCCCTGGCCAGCAGCAAACAGTAGATAGACAAAGTTATCAGCTAGCTTGTGAACATAGCAGAGCAGTTAGAAACTAAATAGCCAGATATTTCCCTCAGAAGCTTGTGGAGACAAAAAACGGAGCTAAGTGTTGGAGTGAATGTTGGATTTACATTTGCCAGGAGGCTAAAAACACAACTCCAATGAAAAATATTGTTTCTCTGTTTCTGTGTAATATACTGCTATGAAGACCAGCCTATTCCAATCGTCCATTACCTCATAACTGATTATTTTTGCACTTCATTTACAAAGCAGTATGCGTTCAATTAGTAGCCAATGCTAGCCAGCAAAGAGTAAGAGAGGTGAGAGGTGCTAAAACAACAACAATGTAGCTTCAAAATGATGAAGAGTGTTAAGTGTACAAGGAAAATGTATGATTGTTATACTGTTGTATTTCTCTGGGGAAATCAGTTTTAGCCATTTGTGGGCACCTTGACACTTACAACAACAACAACATCTTGTAACTTCAGTTTCTATTGCGTCATTAACTTAAAGCTGCAGTAAGTAAAACACATGAAACTACATGGTTATGTTAGGCAAAAAAACTAAACTACTTGGTTAGGGTTAGGAAAAGATCGTGGATGGGGTTAAAATAAATGTGATTGTAACGTAACTGCAGTGATGCACAGGACACATGGGACATGAACGGGACCTGAACCGCACTCCTAATCTTGGAGCACTTGCTCTGAGCGTCTGATATTACCATGGACACGTTTACCACAGTTGAAAGCCTGGTACGTTTGGCACGGATGAACATTTGCAGAGGAATGTGACAAAACGGTGGTATTTGATGCACTGGGAATGAGAATGGGCAGGTGTGTGTGTGTGTTGGTAAAACAGACACACCTACAGCGCTTTGATGCACAGACCCACCATTGGAGAAGAGGGAGAGAAGGAGCACAGAAGCACACAAAAACACACGGCAATGTAATAACTACCCCTTGTCCAATACTGCAGATTTGTATCAAACAGATGCTGAAGGGTGAAGGGTGTGTCGGTATGTGACACTGAGGGTGAGGGGTGTGACAAAGTAGCTGTTGGGAATAAGAATGGGCGCTGTTATTGGCCGGAGGTTAAACACCCATGTGGGGGCCCAAAGGCTCTTTGCTGACGCCCATAAACGTCCCGTCCATTACAATATAAGAAGAAAAGAGAAAAGTGATGACTGAGAGGGATTACTTACTGTTTATACATTGTTTTTTAGGGTGATAGTACATATTATACCATTAGCTTGGGGGAAGTAATTGGGAGACCTTATTTTAAATATGCTTTACTTGATTTACCTACTTTTAAAACAAGTAATGTGTAATTAAAAACCCTAGATGACTGCCCAGCTCCATATTATGAGCAGCCAAGTGACAGATGGGAAACAGAGAACATGACCTGCAGTTTCCAATAGTTCCAGTAAAAAAATCTAATTACCTTTAGAGATGTATTATCATGTCTATGAGTCACAATCCTGCTAAGGTTCACATGTGCTACAGGAAAATGAATTGGAAAATGATAGTTATTGTTATTGTTGAACTCACCAAAGAGTACAAAGCCTTTATGTGATATCTTTCTTTAATAAGTGATTCAATCAGATCACACGTTTGTGTTGTTCGTATCCAGGCTTCCTCTACATTGTGCCAGCTTTCCGTCATATTCCAAATCTGTTTGATTTCTCTAACACGTCTTCAGGCTACATCTGCCAGCCCCTCTGGCACTGGTACCACCTAAGACTCAGAGAGCTGCTTTTTATTACTTCAGCTATCAATATTCACATGCCAGATTTCCACGGGGGCATCTTCGTCAGAGACCATTATATTGATAATAAGAGCCAGTCCATCGTCCAACCTCCGGTTTACCTTGGTCCAAAACCGCCCACTTAAATACTCCACAGCAGTCTGCCCTCTCAGCTGATCTGTTTCATCAATGTAAAATACAGAGATCATTAGACAGCTAAGCTATATCACAGATCCTTCTGCTTAGTGCGAATGTGTGCACGCATGCGAGTGTGTGACTCCACATGCATGCATATGTCCATCTATTTGTGCATATGTAAGTTCATTGGCGTGTAAGTGTGTAGATGGTCATCTGTGTGTGTGTGCTAAGTTGTGTGTGTAGGCGTAGGGGGGAACCTGATCTGGTCTGTGTGGGAGGAACCAGTTCCTTTCCCCCCCTCTCTGCTGCTCAGACAGACGGCCTGCTAGAGAGATCAGACTCTCAGACTAACTGGACCAGAAGTCATTAGGACACACTAGACACACAGCGCTTTTTTCAAAGCTATTGCTTCCTTTTAAAAAAACCTCCGCAGTAAGATTATCTACGTCTCATCGGCTCATAATAGTACTAAGATCTTTTAAACAAGACGCACAGCGCTTTTCAAACCTTTGTCTCAGGAACCAGCAAGCAGCAGGGACCACTTACACTGAAACTGTGCCCTGAGATTTGGTCTTTTGTTTCCCTGTGTTAGGAAAAACCTGCTCTGGCACTTGAATTTAAAGGGTATTTCAAGCATAATATGCGGAAACTGCATTTTGTCTTTGGTATAAGCGATTCTGCAGGAAGTTCATTGTTCAGCTTCCATTCCTCTTCTTCAACTGTAAAACTATATTTTTCAGTCTCCAGTCCCAAATTTAAATCTGCACCTTTCCCCCTTCATCACATTTGTGAGTTATTTCATTAAAGCGAGTGTCCTTGACATGACATCACTCAGAGTAAAACTCGTACCCATTAGCTCTAAAACTGACAGCAAGTGTGTTTGTGAGATTACGCACACAATAAATCAGCGTTGTTTTCCGGGCAGCTTCCACTAAAAGCTTTGTTTTGGCAGTGCAATCATGTGACGTTTGAATTTTTGTTGGTTGTTTTTCTTCACCGGGCACTTGTCACATTGTGGGAAAAAGCTCTATAATTGGCACCTCGGTCACAGAGGCAGCTTGTTAGCATAGTTAAAAAATAATTTGGAAACACCAAAGCGGTGCAGCACAGGGGTTAGCCTCCATTAAAAGAACGGCTCATTTACATTTCACTTAATGGTGGAAAATGGCTCAAGAAATGCTGGTATGTGGTTTTAAAATGCTGAACTAGGACACCGTTGACTGGGTATAGACTGCACAGATCCTACTCTCTGAAGCCGTCTTTGTAATAAAACCTTTATGAGAAGAATTCTAGAAAAGTACCAGCATTTCTCTCACATCAGTTATATGGTGCAACATTTTCAGGTAACCACAACTTTGGTTTCCCTGTAACTGGATTTGCAAGTCGTGCTGCAGAAGCAGAGGGGCGTAGAGACACGGCATCTACTATCTTTAAACAAGTGATTACAAACTGTAAAAAAGCAGAGGCCTTATAGATGGTAACATCACAGCTCATGGTCTGGGAGGAGTGTAGAAAGAGAGAGAGAGAGAGAGAAAACATGTTGTGAAAAATGTGACAATTTAAAAAAAAAAGTAAGGGCAACATTCCACATTGCTAATGCCCTGATCATTTTCCGTAAAGGCAGTGGACAGATTTGGAGAAAACCAGAGTAGAGAGATGCTGAAAGAATGCGACGGAGGGAGCAAGGGCTGGAAAGAGTGGAAAAGGTAGTGAGAAAAAGGAAGAAGATATGAAAATAAAAGGGAGATTAGTATTATAAAGATACATGAATGGAGATAAAAAAGAAAAACGAGGTAAGCAGAGGGTAAGTGGTGCGTTGCTAAACACGCTGGAAAGCCATCACCAACTAGACTCTGGCCAGTGGCACTCCAGGGAAAAGAGAGGAAGAGCAGAGGAGGAGAGGAGGAGACACAAAGAGCATGTGGAAAGGTAAAGAGGAGGACAGAGAGGGGACACGGGCAGATGTCCAAGCAGCCATACCTGCAGATTCAATTCCGCTCCCTTTTTTCTCTCCCTCTCTCTTCTGCTCCCCTTCCTCTGCTCCTCAAACCACTCTTGTCCGCCTCATCTTCAAACCCTGTCTCTCTCTGATCTCGGTGCCCCAGAATAGAAGACAGAGAGCCGGAAAAAGGGAGTGTGTGAGAGAAAGAGAAAGACAGCCCAAAGTAAAACTAGGAGTTAGGCTGATGTGAGCTGCAGGTGTAGTTACTGTGGAACTTCCACTTATGTTCGCTGCACTGCTTCTTTTGTGCAGAAATTTATTTGACACTTCAGAACGATCTCTCCCCTAGCTGCCTGAATGAGCATAAATATGATGGAACCACCATTTGGATAGTTTCCCTGTGGAAACTTTCATAATGTTTACTGGTTGGAACTGGGGAGGATTTGGCAATATAAATGAAATTTACTCCCAGATATACAAACAATTTATTGGTCATCTTGAGTTATTTTCCAGCATTTTCAGAGATGATAATTTGAAATGTTTTGCACCTTTATACATTATTTGTCATGTCAATGTCGGTTAAATAACATAGTTTCATTATATAATGTTATGTCACATAAATATACATTTATATTTCAGTTTACACATTAATAACACACAGCTTTTGATGAATACAAATTTGTCTTTCAAAGGCTCTGTGTGTTTTTCGATCATGTGCCATAAGTTCCTCAGACTCTGAACAAAGAGTCATAGAGTCTTTGAACAATACAGTAAAAAGTCTCTTATAAATGCTAAAAGGTTCATCATGGTCTTGATAAGCATGTGAAAGCCTTTAAAAGTACCGTTAAACTTTTCACAAGTGTTTCAACATATTCGAAAACACCCTAAAAAGTAAAAAGTCCTTGTAAAGTGATATAAAAAGTAAGAAAAAAAAAAAGAAAAGCTTGATTAAGTTCCTTGAAAAGTCCTGGAAGTGCTAAAGAAGTCCTTCAAAAGTCTGAGAAGTCTTCAAGTTGCAGTGAAATCGCTGCATTTCATCCGGGTGCTTTGTGTCCTCATTGTTAACTTCTGATGGCCGTCTTCCTGTCTCTGTCTTTGTTCTGCAAGAGAGAGAAACAGGTCCCATCATTGAGGATTCAACACTGAAATCATTTGAAAGTAATAGTACAGCTTAGCTTAGCACAAAAATTAAAAACAGGGGAAACAGATTTAAAAAAAAAAGGTCAGTTTCATTTTGACAAAGCCGCAACATCCAGGAGTGAAAAATGAGGCCGACCCTTAGTACCAAAAACTTCAGTTCTCCAAAAGCAGTCAGTCCTCATAGACCCCCATGTTAAAATGCTGTTTACAGCCTGGTTAAATAAAAGTTTTTATCTCTACTGCTCATTTCCCTGTTATCGATAACTGTACGGGGGTGAATTTTTATATTTATTAAAGTTTAGAGTTCTGCATAATTAAGGGCCGGCCACTTTGAGTGCTGACACATGTGGCTAGCTCAGCAACCAGGCTTCTTCCGGCCCGCCTCCACTCCATCCACACCCCACCTCTCAAGATGGTTACACACGGACTTCACAACAGCTTTTCAGAATCCTATGGGGGGTGTCAAGGAAACCACCTCCCTGTTTTATACAGTCTATGGGAGGATTTCCACCCCTCACTCTCATATTTAAATATGCTGAACAGGTTAGTAAGACTGCTGTCTTTGATGTTAACCCGTCTTTATAGTGTCATGAAATGGCCGTCCAGGAAAGTGTAGTTTTACTGCAATCACTGGCACAATAAATTTAGGTGCCGCTCTTTTACAGTATGTTCTTTTCCAGGGTTGATAAAGTAAATTAACCTCGACTGCAAACACATTGTGTGCAGTAGCATACATGGTGCACATTAACTGTGGCAGCTGACTTTATTGCAGCCTGAAGAGTGACATCACTAGCTGATGCATGACAGCCCTGCATGATGATATGCTTCTCGTTTATCTGTGGTATCAGAACAGAGGCCTTGATTTCCTGGCTGGTGAGGAGAGACTTTCTCTATCTGGCCAGGAAAATAACATCACATTTTCCCTCCTCACCTAACCTCTGCTCTGCTCACTTCTCAGGCCATCTAGCGCTCGCTTTTCAAGCCACAGTCAAGGGATTTTATCGAACACACCGTTGAGTGATATGCAACGCACGCCATCCCTGCCTGACTAATTACTTTTCAGGGCTGGCGTTTGATTAACTCATAGCTGGAAAACGATCTTGTGTTTTTATAAGCAAATTTGTGGTTGACTGTCATGAAGAAATATGTAAAAAAATATATTCTAAAAGTGAACGTTTTCACTAGTGTAGGCATACCTCACTGCAGTCCTGTCCTCTCCTGACTTTTCTTTCCCCTTCTCATATCGTCTCTCAACTAAACCTCACAGCCGCCCTCCTCGCTTTCCTCTCATCAGCCGAACACCTGTTACACATTTCCTCTCAGACCGTGGATAAGGTGTAGGTGTTTGGAAAAATCTGTTTGACTGACATCGACAAAGGTGGGTAGGTGTTTGGAAAGGTATCAGGCAGTAATGAGAGAGTGAGATCATAGGA